>NC_034600.1:47320190-47334044 GCF_900095145.1 Mus pahari | reverse complement strand
AATCTTATCTCTACTTTCCTTCAGAGACGAGTACAAAAATTTCTAACCAAGCTGTTATTCAGCTCCTGTTACAGGATTACCAGCCACTGCCCACAAAGAAATCACTGTCCATAGAAGAACCTGACTCAGATGATTGCCATACAAACTCCGATGGTGAAGACCAGATATACCCTGAAAAGTGACTATGCCCCTAAACGACAGGAAGTAGCTTAAGAGACAAGATGCCCCTATTCCCTCTTCACCATTGGTTTCCCCTCTCTTTTTCTTCCCTTCTTTTATAATAACAAGAAGGGAGGAATGTTAGCACCAGGACACTCCAAGCCCCACCTAACCATGTGACCCTTGACCTGTGTTGCCAGGACAACGACCTTCTATCCCACAATCCACTTGGCTCAGCTTCCCACCCTCACTGGAGTGACATCACTTTCCATATAAAATGGGAAGCCATCTTCTCCTCACTCTGAGCCTTCTTCTCTCCCCCCATTCCCGCATATTAAACCTCTCCCACGTGGAACACCTTGGCCTGGTCTGCTGTTTGGTTTATCCGCCCAAAATATAAAAGTTAGAAACACACACACAAAGAGACAGACAGACAATCCTACAGTGTATGACTGCAACTATATAATCGTAAATTATCTCCTGTGTCATATTTACTTCCAGTGTGGTGAAACTTTCAGTAGAATCTTCACCTTTCTTTCCTATTTCATAGGGAATTAAGAGAAAGTACCTTTCCCACATCTTAGGATTAAATAGGCAGAGAAAAAGCACGAACTCTTTTGAAACCCAGAGGGTCAGTCTCACTCTGGGGTTATAGCTGTGCCGCAGGCAACCTGGTTGGAGGGGCAACACAGAATAAGAGGGCCAGGGAGTCAAACTCAGACTTGATGCTTAAAGGCAAGACACAGTTTGACCTGAGATTCCAGAAGCTGCTCATTCAAAAGCTAGCAGGGTCAGGCCCCATTTTGAGAACAACTGGCCATGTGAGAACTTTTATCTATTTTTAATTCTAGAGGTTATTTATTCAAAGTCAAGAGTATTGTATGTTGTATTGAAAACTGCCATTCACCTTTCTTCCCAGTACAAGCCTGTCAGCTCTTTCAAGGCAAAATGGTCTCTTTCATGTGTGAGCTTGCAGTCCTTACAACACTGTTGAGAAAGTAAGAATCAGTAACTTGTGAGAATCATAAACAAAAGCTTTTATATTGCATTATTACCATCCCCGTGGTTGGGATGAAATAACATGTACAAAATATGTTGTGGATAGCCCCGGGGCTAATTATATTTGATGTTAATTCTGTTCTCCTGTGAGTGGCTGCGAACAAGAAATGAGTCAGCACTCAGGTGATTTCCTGTAAACCTGCTCCCCACCTTAATTTGTAAAATAAAGGAGAGTTGATGACTGGGCAGATAAGGTGGAGCAGAAGGTGAGAGAGAAGGAGAAAATGGAAGAGGGGGAGGATGCAGAGGAGGAGGAAGAAGAAGAAAAGCAGAGCAGAAGCATATGGCCTGGAGAAACCCCAAGTTCTAAGGGGTCTCATAGATGGAGAAGATGGTGGTGTAGCGGTAGATCTGCCCAATCTAGACGCACAGCATGTATTCATATTAACTGAGTCATGTTTACATTGCCGGGGCATATTTGGGTTGGAGATTTACCACAACAAAAAATATAGCTTAGTTATGTCGATTGAACCTTGAGTGATGCTTAGGGTCTTACAGAAACGACAGTCTCAATACGTCAGTATACTTTTATTGTAAAGATGCCTGGGTGTGGCTGATAAAAGGAGAAGTGGGAAGGAGACTCTACAGTTTAACTCACAGTTCTCTTCCCCATGTTTTTGCAATGCCTATTTTGACTTTCAAACTATAAAACTAGGGCTGAAGGTAGGGTCCAGGGAAGAAACAGAGGGAGAAAGTCCTGTCTCTCAACTAGGTTATTTTCTAATTCCAAGAAAACACGGTAGCTTCAAATCATGATCTCTAAATCTCTTAACTGCCATGCCCAGATGTAAGTCCCCAGGATGCCTAAGGCTTTGCTTCAATAAAAAAGAACACTGGCCAATGCCCGGTGCTCTCATTCATTAGATACCACTTAGTGTTTGCCATAGGTAACGTACCAAGCCCCGCCACACTCTGCTGTAGTATAAAGAAAAATGGAAAGAAAATGAATGTATAAGTTCTGATTTGTGATCTCCATTCAACATTTTGCCACGAATCCCCAGATTTTTTTGCAAAACTCACTGTATAGTTTGAGTTCGTTTCTTTGGGATCACACTTTTTTTTTTATTTATTTATCTATTTATTTATTTATTTATTTGGTTTTTCAAGACAGGGTTTCTCTGTGTAGTCCTGGCTGTCCTGGAACTCACTCTGTAGACCAGGCTGGCCTCGAACTCAGAAATCCGCCTGCCTCTGCCTCCCAAGTGCTGGGATCAAAGGCGTGCGCCACCACGCCCGGCGGGATCACACTTTTTAAAATCAGCCAAAAGGAAGACCATTCAGCTCCTGGCTGTTAATAACTATCATTTGGATTGAGCGGCACCCAGCCTACACTCCTGTGGAGAGTGATCGCCTTTCTGAAACATTCATTTGAGCCCATTTAGTCTGTATCCACAACTGTAGAGTCAGAGATACAAAAGGAATCAGACCTTTGAGCAAATTGATACAATTAAAGCAGAAAAGTTAGATTGAGAGATAAATTTCATGTACTTTAGATTAAGAGCAAAAACATGAGATAATTCTTATTCTTATTACACAAGGAAACTTCCGTCATTTTCTTCCTACAACTGACTTTAATGAACAAGTTTGGAGACTGTGAATTCAAACTGTTCTTTTCACTCAATCTTTAAAGTCAGAATGATGTCATAGGGCATAGATAGCAATGTGCTACCTTCTCAGAGGGTGGCTCACGCCTTTAATCCCAGCACGCGGGAGGCAGAGACAGGTGAATTTCTGAGTTTTAGGCCAACCTGGTCTACAAAGTGAGTTCCAGGACAGCCAAGGCTATTTCTTTCTCTTTTTTTTGAGGGGGGGGGGGTTCTCTCACAGAGAAACTCTGTCTCAAAAAACAAAAAAGAAAGAAAGAAAGAAAAGAAAAGAAAAAAGAAAAGAGAAGAGAAGAGAAGAGAAGAGAAGAGAAAAGAAAGAAAAGAAAAGAAAAGAAAAGAAAAGAAAAGAAAAGAAAAGAAAAGAAAAGAAAAGAAAAGAAAAGAAAAGAAGCGAAGCTTTGGGGCTGAGGATTGGGTTTTTTGTTTTTTGTTTTTTTTGGTTTGCTTTTTGTTTTTTGTTTTTGGTGGTGGTGGTGGTGGTTTGGTTTGCTTTTGGTGTGAGTGTGTGTGTGAGTGTGTGTGTGTGTGTGTGTGTGTGTTTTGGCAAGACAAGGTTTCTCTGTGTAGCCCTGGCTGCCCTGGAACTTGCTTTGTCAACTAGGCTGACCTCAAACTCACAAAGATCCTCCTGTCTCTGCCTCATGTTGGGATTAAGTGTGTGCAGCCCCCGGTCCCCCCCGAGATATTAGTTTTCTTAATTGTAACATTGCCTACGTCAAGTAAATTTGTATTGTTTCTGCTGCATCTTTGTGCTCTTTCATAAGGCTGAAAAACTGGGGACAGTGATATTAGCAAGGTAGAAGAAGGCCGCATTCTCTTTCCTCTTGAGAAACAGAAACCAACAAGAACGCGCATACACTGCAGTCATTTCTGGATACAGGTAAGATGTGATACATTACCTAAGCCAAAAAAAAAAAAAAAAAAAAAAAAAAAAACCAAAAAAACAAAACAAAACAAAACAAAACAAGGAAAGCCACTTGAAATTGTTACCAAGAGAAACTACACTTTATCTACCTTTTTCTAAAACTGGCATAGCTCAGGACCCAGAGAAGCTGCTTGGTCCCTGACTTCTCCTAGGGGCAGAGAGTGAATCTGTGACTAGGCTCTCAGCTTGTCACTTTGTCCTTGAGTAGCTGAGTTCAGAGGCACCTCTGACCAGGTTCGAAAAGAACTGCGATTATGCAGATGCCTAGGGCAGCAAGCAGCCAAGAACAGGAAGTGGGAATCACCGTATCGCTAGCACCAACCTTTAAGGTTGGGAGAAAATGTACCGCAATGAGGCTCTCCCCTCACCCCCCCCCCCCAAAAGAAAAAGATTACCACGTGTCTCCAATGTCCACTCTCTCTTTAAAATCCTGCTAAAGGAACTGACATACTCAAACACCAGAGGGCGCAAGAGATCACTGACTCCATGAAAAGAAGCTGAAGAAAATAAGCTTAGGGCAGCTGGAAAGAACCTCATTGGTCAGACTGATCAGTGAGGGTCGTGTTATTAATCTTCTGGGTGGGTGGGTGCCTTTGCCATGAGTAGATGAGACGCTCTTCAAGTGCTGGCAGTCTCGGGTTACCGTTGAACAACCAGAGCCTTGAGGCTGCACTGTCTTTCAGCTCCAACCCCTGAAGCTAGGGGCCCGCTTGCTTCAGACCTAGAGGCGCTCAATTTGGCAATGCATTGCTCTGAGTCTTAATCGCCAAGGGTCCCAGCTGCTTGCCAGCTACTGTAACTCTTGGCAGCGAATGGAAACAGCAGACACTGGGTAGCAGGAGGCAGCAAAGGGTGGGGACTCTTAATAGTATAGGGCGGAAATAGGCTTCAGGTGCTGAAACCTTCACCCCACCATCATTAAATGTCACCGCTCTTGAACAGCCAGTGACCGCTCTCGGACCTGAATTCGTGTGTCTGTGATCTTGGCAACTCTCTGCAATGCATCCAGAAAGTAGGGCCTGCAGTTTCTCTCCCCTATTCATTTTTGGCTTTTATCTCTTTTGCCTTCTCTTATCTGTCACGGTTCCCTACTATCTCTAGTGTCTTGCTTTCCATCCTTTCTGCCCTTCCCCTCTCACCCCTCATTACTGTCGGTGCCCAACACTGCCAAGGCATCGTCCACCATCCTGATTCCCGTCACAGACTCAGCCCACCTGAGTGTACTCAGTTTATTACTGTCAGGATCAAAAGTCAGCAAGAAAAGGCAAATTGCGGGGGGGAACAGTTTATGCTTCTGACAGGAGCGTGTCTTCCAGCCGAATTGCAAAGGAAGCCTAAACAGCCATTGTAGAGGGAGGGGAAATGCTTATAGCAAGAATGTTTAGACCAAACAGACATGCACATGAAGAACTAAGTTTGCCCCAGTCATGACAGAATCCCCTATGAAAAGGAAGATGGTGTTTGCTTCCCTGGCAAGCCATCCAGTGGTGTAACAAAAGAAAGGTTGCACTTCTAGTCTCTCTTTCTCTCTCTCTCTCTATCTCTCTCTCTCTCTCTTTTTCTCTCTCTCTCTCTCTCTCACACACACACACACAAACACACACACACACACACACACACACACACAAATGGCAGCAGCATTGTTCGGGTGTTTATTAGAACTGGTGATGGCAGAAGTCTGGGATTAATTATTTAGAGCAGCTGTGGTCAAGATAATCCCATCTAGGGCGAGATTTAGGCTTTAACAACAAAGAGCTGTGGCTGTGATAGACCTTCCTCAACGCATCCATAGAGTGAGCAAAGCATCTGAGGGCACAAGGGCAACGTGAGGTGCTGCCTGACTCGTAATCTTGCTCTTGGTAACTGAAACACCCAAGAAGGGCTTAATAGCAGTAAAATGAGGGCGTCAAATCACCCGATGTCTTAGCTGGCTTAAAAGAACTGTACACATTAAAAATGGATTTGTCAGCAAGACACCATTACCAGTCCCTTAGCAGCTTTTAACAATGCTTAACTCCTGCCCAGTGCCTGGGGAACAGGGGGAGGTCCCTCTAATCTATCCCCATTTATCTATGTGCACGACAATCTACGAATAATTCCTTTAAGAAGGAATTTGTTTCTTCAAATGTGTAGGGGAAAAAAATGGCAAGAAACAGAGAGAATGAGGAAAGCATGCAGAATCAAGTGAACGGAATGAACCTAGATAAACCTGAAAGGTCTGAGGAGTCCTGCCTAGGGGTCCAAACCACTCCTCTCTAAAGAGGCTACTGCGTTACAAACCCGTAAATATATTGTGGAAACAAAATGAGTGTATCGACCCAAAGATAAAAGTTATTTTTTTATTTCAATCTCATTCCCAGCCCCCTAGCAGATAGATCCCCTAGCAGATAGATCCCCTAGCAGATAGATCCCTCTGCCTCTGTCCCTACTCCCTGGGGACTCGGTTAGTCCCTTTGTGCCCACGGCCAAGACCCTGAGGCATCCTCTACCTGGGAACACGCTGGTCACTCCAGCCTGGGAATCGGGTCAGTTTCCCTCTTCCCAATCTTCATTCTCCTTTCTGTCCAACCCCCTACTCCCATTGTCAAGCCTGTAGCAGAACACTTTCAGGGACCTTCTCCTAAACCCTATGACAGACTCAGATTTTCTCCTTCCAGTCGAACTTCTCAGCCCATCTCCACCCCCTCCTGTCGATCCCCAATGCCTAGCGGAATCACTTTCTTCCCAGGACACATGCAGACATGCATAGCTACAAATGGCAAGGACTCAGTCGCACCCTCTACCAGGCAACCCACAGCCGGGACACTTTCCCAATCCAGAGAGGGCAATAGAAACCAAGGAACAGAACTTCTACTCAAAAAGACAAGGCCAAATGGAACACCTAGAATTAACGATCTTCCCAAACCAATGTGTCTGGCCACCATTGCAAAAAACACTACCATTAACTCTCCGAAAAAAAGCAACCCTATGAATGTTGGCCTTGAAAACTTCAGTGCATATGTAGCAGAAGACCTCCAAATAGCTATTTTGAGTGTGGGCAAGGCCCTTAAGGAGACTATGATGTCTATGCAAACACAAGCTGTAGAATGAAGTGATAGGAACAATTCGTGGCAGGAAAGTAGATACTGCTCACAGAGGAAAAAAAATGTAGTCTCCTCCAATGAAGTCCTCACTGGGAGGACAAACCACACTTACAGGCCATCCCCATCCCCACCAGTAGGTGGCCAACACAAAACAAGCTCAGTAGTGTTTTTAGAGGGTTGTAATTTGGGGTGTGTGTGTGTGTGTGTGTGTGTGTGTGTGTGTATGTGTGTGTGTGTGTGTGTTGTCATCGTCATCATCATCATTGTTGTCATTTTTGTTGTTGTTTTGTTTGATCTCATAATACTTTGTATGGAATTTTTTTTTAACCTTATAAGTCTTTTGTTCATGGATTACGGTTTTCTGTTTCGTGTACTGATGGAGTTTTTGTGTCTGAGTCGACATGCGTTTCTTGTGTTTTTTTCCTTTGGTTCTGTCTTCCACTTGTTTGTTTTATCCTAGTCAACTTTATTTTTTTATCTTATTTTATTCTTTTTTAGATGTCTGTTTTCTAATGAGAGAGAGAGAGAGAGAGAGAGAGAGAGAGAGAGAGTGAGAGAGTAAGAAAGGGTGTGGATTTCAGTGGGTCAGGAGATGGGGAGGATGTGGGAGGATTTGTAGGAGAATCCGTCATCAGAACATACTTTAGGGAAATTGTCTATTTTCAATGTAAAAATTCATAAAAGAACTAAATGAATATATATATATATATAGAGAGAGAGAGAGAGAGAGGAGAGAGAGACTTGAATATTCATACACTATATATTAATACACATATATTAATTAAGCCTTTTAAAAACTTTACAGATAAGCCATTCATAGTGAGCCTGTACTAAGCACTGGTGGGATATTCCTTTAATCTCAACACTCAGGAAGCAGAGGCAGGGGAATCTCTGAGTTCGAGGCCACCCTGGTCTACAGAGCAAGTTCCAGAACAGTCAGGGCAACACAGAGAAACCTTGCTTCAAATAAACAAAATGTTAGCCTGACACTAGGAACAGTGGTCTACACCTGTCATCCCAGCTACCAGGAAGGCTGAGGTGGGAGGACCAAATCCCAAGAGCTACCTGTCTAGCTTCTAAAGTAAGTTCAAACTTAGCCTGGGCAACTCAGCGAAACTCTGCCCCAAACTGAAAATCACTATAAAGAACTAGAAATGTAGATGAGCAAGAAGAGTGACTGTTTATCCCCAGCAAGCTCCTGGCTTCAACTGTAAAACCACAAATAAAATTTGTCAAATTAATAAACAAACAAACAAATAAATAAATAAATAAATAAGGGCCTAGAGAGATGGCTCAGAGGTTAAGAGCACTGACTGCTCTTCCAGAGGTCATTTCCAAGTAACCATATATATGATGGCTCATAACCATCTGTAATGGGGTCCGATGACCTCTTCTGATGAGTCTGAAGAAGAGTGACAATGTACTCACAGACATAAAATAGTAAATAAATCTTTAAAAACAAGTAAAAAGAAAGAAACAAGAACTTCAAAAGCTATAAAGGTCTAAGGGACCTCATCAAAGGGGAACATGTTCACTCTGGAAACATCCAATGGGGATAGAAAAGGGAGAAAACTTCACTTTGAAAATGAATAGCTAGCCGGGCCTGGTGGCGCAGGCCTTTAATCCCAGCACTCGGGAGGCAGAAGCAGGCGGATTTCTGAATTCGAGGCCAGCCTGGTCTACCAAGTGAGTTCCAGGACAGCCAGGGCTACACAGAGAAACCCTGTCTCGAAAAACTAAAAAAAAAAAGAAAAAGAAAATGAATAGCTAAGGAGATATCTACCATTTAAAGTGGTTCTGGTTAGTTTTAATTTTTAAATCATGTCTTATTTGTTTGTGAAGGGGGGGGCATGTGTAGAAGTCAGAGAACAACCTGTGGGACTTAGTTTTCTCCTTCCAAGATGTGAGTCCTGGGTATGGAACCCAGGTGATCCGGCTTCTAAGGAAGCCCTGTACTGCTGAGGCATGGCTGGCCCAGGATTGTTAGTTTTTCCTTGTTGACTAAACACAATGTAGAACGACCTGGGCATCAAGTCAGGGTGAAAGATTTAAGCCAGTATGAGGGCTTGTCTCTGGGAGACGATTTTGATTACTTGCCTACTGTGGGTGGTACCATTCCCTAGGCAGGCCATCCTGACCTGTGAAAGAGTGGGAAATGTTAACTGAGCACTCACATGCGTGCACACACTACATTTTGTTACTGTTTATAGATGCAACAGGATCAACTTTCTTAGTCTCAAGCTGCTATGACTTTCCTGCTGTGAGGGACTGGAATTTGGAACTGTGTGCTAAAATAAGCCCTTTCTCCCTGAATTACTATTATTTTATCACAGTAACTTGAACAGAAAGAGAGAGAGAGAGAGAGAGAGAGAGAGAGAGAGAGAGAGAGAGAGAGAGAGAGAAATTCTGATATGCAGGAACATGGGTAAATCCGGAGAATATCTGCTGAATGAGATCGTGACAGAGGCCAGGTTGTAGGAGTCCTGTATGATTCATTAATATGAAATATATAACATAAACAATCACTCAGAAACAACTGGAGAGTACGAGGTAAGAGCTGCAGTTCAAACAGAATAAATCTAAAGTTTGGTAAGATGGCTAAATCACAGAGCCAGGACACATATTGTACCCATACTGAACAGTGTGCTGTACACTTGAAATAATCTTACAGAAGGCAAGATTAAGCTTAATTTTCCTATCATCACAAAAATAATGAAAAATAAATAAAACAAACACATGAACTTTGAGTTCTCACCACACAATCACGCTTGAACTACCCGTTGCTCTTCAGACAAAGGCTATTTTTTTCCAACAAAGGAAACCACAGATCATAATCAAGAGCAGAATTAAACTATAATTTGGTAATTCTTTTCAGAATCTTGGGAATTTTTAAAACATTGAAAAGATTTATTACACAGACCTTAGATAATTTCTGTCATATTCACCGTAGCATGTCCATTAAGCTGGTTCACAAGGTCATCAAATAGATGTCTGTTCTTCTCTTAAACGCATGCTGCTGGATGCTGGGGGTACCCACAACCTGCTTCCTGCCTCTGCAAGCCACTGTGAGCCCTGACTGGCTGTTCCCTCTCTCAGGCTCCATGCTGTACCAACATAATGGCTGCACAATCATGTTTAAGCATGGGTTAATGTGCTATGAAAGAGGAGTGGTGTGGATATGAATACCTGTCCTATGGCTTTTTACGTGCAGATTTGTTCTGGAAATGTGCACAGCTTGGATTCAACCTTAAGAGATCCTTTTAAGACTTTTCTTCATCACGAAGTGTCTATTGAAGCTATGGCAAAGTATGGAAATGAGCAACCTAAAGTATGTCAGTTTCCTCTTATATGTAGTTAAAATAACACAGAATAGAAATCCTGTGCTCGGATTATTTTAACACACACACACAAACATTATATATATATATATATATATATATATATATATATATATATATATATATAAAATATAATCATTCAGTGATAGGGTAAATTTTTCAATGATTTATCATTAAATAGGAATAAACCTTTTCTTCTTCAAAGGCTAACTGATAAGACCTTATAATTTAAATGTTCTCAGCTTGTAGCTAATCATATATCTAGCTTTTTGTCAATGGTTCTAGCTAACCTTTGAAGGCTGATTTTTTTTTTTTTTTGGCCTGAACCGGAATAAAGAAGCTAAAACATGTATCACAGTTTTCCAACCCAGTGCTAATCATCTAGTGATTTGTTAGTAGAGTGTTCTTAAAATGTTTAGTTTTGAAAGATTATAGATTCAAAGGAATGGCAGAGATGGTTCATATAGGCCCCATGTCCCTCAGCTTGCTTTCCTCCTTCAGCGACTGTAGTTCAATATCAGAAGAAGAAAACTGGCATTGGTATCACACGGAATCACAAAAGTCAACCAAATATGAAACTAATATGTCAGCGCAAAGATTTCCCTGTTGCTACTGTGTTGTGGCCCACGTCTGCCTCACTGCCTTGTTGGTTTGCCTTAGTTCCGGCAAACTCCAGCATGGATTTAGCCCTGTCATCTTGAGAACCTCACGTAAACGCAGTCTTGCCCTCGGAGATGCACTTTCAACATGCTCAACGTCTAATAAGATGTGTGCTTTTCTAACCTGCTCCCTTTCATCGGGTGACACATGCCATGGGTATATCAGTCAGGTTTCTAATAAACACCCCAGATAACCTAGAGAGAAATGGCTCATTTTTCCAGGTAGTTTCAGATGCTTTAGTCTATGAGTAACTGGGCCTGCGACATTGGACCTGTGGCCAAGCCTCACAACACGGCAAGAAGCACATAGTAAAACTGCTTGGCTCACTGTTGGGAATGAAAGGGATAAATATAGAGAACGGAATCTCGGTACTCCTTCAGGATATAGCTCTGATGAGAAGATCTCTCACAAAACCCTACCCCTAAAAGTCTCCATCACTTTCCAAGAGATCCAACCTGGTGAGGATTAAGCCCTTTAAAACATGGGCTTTGGGGGGAATATTTCAATTCTAATTGAAATGTACTACAGCAGTATGCAAGTTATTTACACAGTCACCTTCTCTGTTTTGCCCTAGTTGTCCTGGAACTCACCATGTAGACCAGGCTGGCCTCGAACTCAGAAATCCACCTGCCTCTGCCTCCTAAGTGCTGGGATTAAAGGCATGCACCACCAATGACCGGCCAGTCACCTATTTTTAAGACAGTTTATTTGGGGTCTACAGTCTTGAAAAGCTTTGGAGGAAGCATGTTATTTCCTTTCTCTGAAACGAATGTCTGGGACGAATATTTCTTGATCATCAAGTGTATTTGTTGTCTTAAGAACCAGCTATGCCTCCTTCCACATTGTTCCCTATGTTCCTACAAGCAATGTATAAGAGACGTGATTTCAGGGCACCCCCCCCCCCCACTCAGTATTCCTTATTTCAGTACTATGTGCTTCTTTTTCTGTTGTATATTTACGTTTCGATCGTTGTGATTGATTTGCTTTCAAAGGGAAAGAAGATGCCAAACTCCATGGTGAGCTGAAGAAGTTGCTTACATTGAAAACACCTAAGATCTAACCTACCAACCATCAAGGCTAAGTCTCGCTGTCTGGGAACCTGGCCAGGGCACAGCCCTAAGCTAAAGTTGGCCAAAATCACCTACCACAAATGTAATTTTATATTCTCACGTGACTTACTGGATATGCAATGCACACAGCAGAGTAGCCGCTGTTTCTTTGCTCCGTTGGCTAGCAGAGTTGCGGCTCACTGCTGGCGCTCACTATGGGGCGAGCAGAGTATACAATACACCCTGTACAAGTAGCCCCGGAATAGGGCAAGTCTAAAAACGTAAAGGTAAGCTTTTAAATGATGGTAACTAGTCTGAGCATCGTTGACTTCAGAGAGTTTCTAGCTCAGTGGTAGAGTATAGGCCTTGTCTCCACATGTGAGGTTGTAAATATCAATTCATGCATCTCGAGGGGGGACCACCTGTAGCGGTCCAGCTTTTTCTGTTATTTTGCTTGCGTGGCACATAGTAGGTCAGTCTGAAAGGCTCCCCTCAGCTAAATTGCTAACCTCTCTGTAAATGCCATGCACAGGCAACTGAGGAAAGCTGGAGGTGGGAGAGATGCGCTCCCCAGGGAAGTGACAAACGGTGAGCTCAGGAAGCATACACACAAGTCCATTATATAGACAGGAGTGGCTATATTTAGGAAGATGTATGCATGCAGTATACATATTTACATGTGATAACAGTAAAAAGGAGGCCACGGATTTGAAGGAAAGTGGGGAGGCATACATGAGAGGCTCTGAAGGGAGGAAAGGGAAGGGGGGAAATGATATAATTATATTATAACCTCAAAAAAATTAAAAAGAATAAAAAGAGATGATTGTATTATTTCTTTATTGTCCTTTACAGAAGAATTACCTATTTAGTTTTTGAGACATATTTCTTTTTCTTTTCAGTCTTACTGGTAGCTTGCCAATTTTATTTATCTTTATTTTTAAAATGGATTTTTATGTCATTGATTTTCTGTGTGGCCTGTGTCTTCAGCCTCATTGATTTCTCCCCCTGTTTTCATTATCTGCTTTCTTCTGCTGACTGAGACCGCCATGCATTATGTGGTCATGCCTGTAACTAGCTGGAAAAGGAAAGCCAATTATGGTGGACCCTCTTGTTCTTTTCTAGTTTCTTTACACTAGAAAGCTTTTTTTTTTCCCTTTGCCAACTCGAGAATTTACAGCCACATATGTCTCTCATGATATGAGTTTTTATCAATTCTACATATTTTTACAAAATTTCATTTAGTTTCTGTCAAATGTACTTTTAAAGTTTCCCTTTAAAGTTTCTCCTTAGGTTACACTTTATTGTGTGTGCATACACACATACGTGCGCGCTCATGCACATTAGCATGTGTGTGCATACACACCCATGTGTGTGTGTGTGTCTGTGTGTTTCCGTGTGTGTGGTTTTCAGTAGCTCAGGATACACTTGCAGTAATACTCCTGACTTATCCTCTGGAGCTGCTGGGGTTACAGGCGGAGTCTCCAGAACCAACCACTGATGTTCTACTTATTCTGTCGGTAACGGAGAGAGATGGGTGTTCCGTTTTTTGTTTTTTGTTTTGTTTTTTTTTTGGTTTTTTTGCTAAAATTTTACATCTGCCTTTCAGTTCCATCAGTGACTGCTGAGGATCTCCTGGTATGCTCTACAACTTACTCATTTGGCATGGGTTTTCTTGGTGTGTCAATTGCTTTTTTGCCCTTGCCTAATGTTCCTCTCTGTCTCTGGTATTTTCCTCCCCCAGACGTGCAGTTGATCGGTGTAACATCAATGCAGCCTTTCCTGCTTTCTTTCCATTAAGTGTTTTATATGGCTTGTACTTCCAGACCTGTGTGTTCAGCGTCTCATAGCAGATAGTTGGGTTCTTCTGGGTCTGCAAATGTGTTATGGATATGGAAGCCGACTGAGATTTGTGGTGTTATTGATATTAGTGAGTCCTGACACTGATAACTGGTTTCTTTTTTTTTTAACTTATTT
>NC_034600.1:47308048-47320179 GCF_900095145.1 Mus pahari | reverse complement strand
TTAGTAAGATTCTTATGTTTGCCTTTCACCACCTGGAAATCTCTGGTGTTAATTTTGAAGCTGTCTCTGGCTGGAGTTTGATCCTCCTGTGATTCTGTTAGCCCCTGGGAATCCAACTCTCCCCTGCATCCCCTTGGTCAGAGCACTCTCTGCAGGCAAGCTCTCCTCTTGCAAGGCAGGTGTCCAGAAGTCTGGAGCTATGATCCTCCTTCTGAGTCCTGGAGTCAGAGCCCTCCCTGTAGGCCGACTCTCCCTGCATGATCCAGAGAACCCATGATCTCAAGGACCTGCGGTGTGGAGAGTCCTCCCGAGTGCTCAGCTGTCTCCACTGGGGTTCAGAAGAGAAATGGCAGGGGTGGCTGCAACCGGACCAGAACCCCGCCTCTGGGTGGGCAGTGTTCCTTTGACCCTGTTCCTGCTGGCACAAGCCCCTGCTGGATTCTCTGGAATTGATTGTGTTCCACTCACCCGTGATCCCAAGGACCGTGATACCGAGGACCATGATCCCAAGGATCTGTGGTGTGGAGAGTCCTCCAGAGCGCTCAGCTGCCTCTGCTGGGATTCAGAAGAGAGATCTGCTAACTTGTTTCTTGTCTTCTGTTTCATCTTGCTTGTTTTTGGCTTTTCCCTGTAGTACAGGGATAACTAGAACATCTTCTAGAATTTTCATCGATAATTTTGTGTGGCAATTTCATACGTGTACACTATACATTCTGAGGGTGTCTCCCACACACCCTCTCTTATCTCATCCCATACCACAATCCCAAACACTAGTTCATTGTATCCGTAATGATTTGCCACAGGCCTTTAAACAGTTGTCCTAGTGGGCTCTCTAAGGGTTATGTAGATCATTGCACAATGTCACATGGTTTAAATTTACTCCTGTTGACTTTTTACCAGCTGAAGTGAATTCTGGGGACCTCCTTTACACTTATATTACATCGACAAGCAGTGCAGTTCTATAATTTGGGCTTTGCCAGTCCAGCACAACAGAAACATCAAAATGTTGTTTTTTACCTGTGGCCACTGTTCCCGTGTCTTCTGTCGTTCTAAAATCCCTCATTACTCCCTTTCTCTTCAGAGAACTTTAGACATTTTTTCCAGGTTGACCTACTAGTGATGAAGGCACTCAGATGTCCCTCGTTGAATTTCAGTTGTTTTTCCTGTGAAGCTGGGGACATCATTCAGAGATGATGCAAGTAGGCAGAAGGCAAGTGTCCCACCACTGAGCGTCATCCCTGTTGTTCGCCACTTAAAATGTCCTGATGGTCATTGCACTGATGAAGGGTCTTTTTTGGACATACAGAATTCCGAATTGGTAGTATTATTTGGACTCTAGCATTGTGACACTTGTGGGAGTATGTCGTAGTCTCTTATCACAAATCGGCTGTTGTTCAGCTTGTCCCTTCTCTGTAGATGACTCTAGAGAACACCTGTTAAAATCACTGTCTTGGCACTAAGACATGGCTCAGTAGTTGGAAGTGCCTGCTGTTCTTCCCTAAGACCAGAGTTCAAGTCTCACATGCCTTGAGCAGTTCACACTCATGTGCAGCTCTGGCCTCGGGGAATTCAATGTCCTCTTCTAACCTCCACAGGAGCATGCATGCATATGCACATACAGCTATATACATAAGATATTTGAGAGATTATGTTGTTTCCTCGGTTTTGAAAACCACGTACCCTGCTGCATATTTCACTTACTGCTTGAGGTTTCTCTATGTTTGTGAATATCTAAGTATACACCATTGCCAAATCTGTTCCATTTACTTTCTTAAAAGTTTGCACTCAGTTCTGTTTTGGGGAGCAAGGTTTCCCTGGTCGTCAAGACTGACCTCAAACTCACTGTCACCCCCCCCCCCCGACAGCTGGATTCGTCACGTCTCAAGGACAAGTTTGAATTTTTATTTTAGTGTAGTATTGGATTAAAGTGAGATTCATTTACTTTTTTGTTTCATAAGGTCTAACATAATCAGCGGCAGTTACCAAGAGCACAGTAAAAACATGTCTGTTCTGTCTGTCTACAAGTTGACCACAAGCCATTAGTTTTTAAATCACTCACAAAATACCATTGCTCTCACACGCTAAGGATGAGAAACACTTATTGTGTTAGCTACTAGTCGTGTACTTTCATAAAGATAGGAATCAAATATAACATGTAACCAACTGACCTAGTGACTTGCTTAAATAATTTATCTTTTTCTGGGATTATTGAATTCATTAATCTGCCCTATTTGAGATCTCTTTTTATCACATTAGACGTTTTCATAGAAGTTTTTTTCAAATATTTACTTTTTTAAAAACTAAACCATTTTGCAGCCTTTTTTTTTTCCTGAATCCCATCTAAACTGGTAACAAAAAGCTAAAAGGAAATTACCCAAGAAAACAAGCAAAATAATCTATGTACTAGTTCATTTGAAATACTCTTTAAAAAACAAAAACAAAAACAAATCATGGTCATAGCTGTAATTTAAACTTTCAAAACATTTTTTTTAAAAATATTTATTTACTATATGTAAGTACACTAGTACACTGTAGCTGTCTTCAGACACACTAGAAGAGGGCATCAGATTTCGTTACGGATGGTTATGAGCCACCATGTGGTTGCTGGGATTTGAACTCAGGATCTCTGGAAAAGCAGTCAGCACTCTTAACCGCTGAGCCATCTCACCAGCCCTCAAAACATATTTTACTGTTTTGAAAATTGCTTTCTGGCTGACTTTCAAGTTAATCTGTTAAAACAGACTCAGCTAAGACTTTTTTATGTGTTGGGCTTGAGGATAATACCTTGATTAATAAAACATAAATTTTTGTTAACATACACACAGGAATAAAAACCAGTGTTTCCTATGGCCTGTGCAACCACCTTTACACTATTAAAAATGAAAAAAAAAATGTCTGGGTAGTGGTGGCCCATGCTTTTAATTCTAGCACTCAGAAGGCAGAGGCAGGTGGATCTCTAGGAATGAGGATAGCCTGGTCTACAAAGAGGGTTCCAGGGCAGCCAGGGCTGTAACACAGAGAAATCCCATCTCAAAAATGAAAGAATGGGGAATGAGAAAGATGAAAAAGAAAGTGAAAGACTTGGGCCAGAGAAGTGGCTTAGTGGCCAGGTGTGCTCATGGTTCTCTCTCTTTAGAATTCAGATTTCAGCACCTGCACTGACAGCTCACAACTGTCTGCAGCTACAGCTCCAAGGGACCTTATGGCCCCTTCTGGCCTCCACAAGCCCCCACCCAAACACACAACATACAAAAAGAACTAATTCCTTTTAAAATGAAGAATTTGAAAATACATTTTCCAATACTTAAAGTTTTAATCCACAGAGTATATCTTATTGAGCTTAATTGTACATTAAATCTGGATACAACCCGGACATTTTCACAATGCTCCTGTATTGAATTATGTGCTATTTACATAATATAGAAAATCAGTGATAAGAACCTAAACACACATGTAAGAAATGCAACTTTAAAAGGATATAATTAATGGTCCTTGACTTAAGTAAAACTAATGCTTAAATATCTATTTTAAAAGGTAGAAAATATAAGCAGCTATTCATTTTGCAACATTAAATAGTATTATCATTAATTATATATGTAATAAACCTAGTATTTTCATGATTCTCAAATAAACATCAGAAAAATAATTTGTGATGTTCTGAAATGAAAATTATATAGGTAATTCTTGAAAATGCCTTAAAACACACACACACACACACACACACACACACACACACGCGCGCGCGCGCGTGTGTGTGTGTGTGTGTGTGTGTATCCAACAGTCTAAACAGGATTCCACAACAGGTTCCCACTGAGGTATAAAGGAGTAAGAAATACAGACTATAAATCATTCGTGGAGTTAATAGTACTTGTGTCCACTCTATTTGTTCATGACTTTCACACACAGTCAACTTTTGAAGTAAAGGCATACTCTGCAATTCTTGACGTATTGGGGGGAGAGAGAGAGAGAGAGAGAGAGAGAGAGAGAGAGAGAGAGAGAGAGAGAGAGAGAGAGAGAGAGAGAGAGAGAGAGAGAGAGAGAGAGAGAGAGAGAGAGAGAGAGAGAGAGACTGACTCTCTGCTACTACAGCAATGAACCAGAAGATACACAAATCCAAGGAATCGGCCAGTTCACTCACACAGCAGCAAAAGCAGAATGTTCTCTGCCAGCTTCTTACACCCTGTGAATTGCACTTCCAAATGCTAGCAGACCCTTAGTCATCCAAGGATACTTAAAGCAATGAAACTTTAAGCTGGGCCATTATAGGCACTTCGCCATGGTGGCACTCACCTTACATTTACCGAAAACAGTGATTTCCCTGCCTTACCTACAGTCAGCTATTTCCGTGAAAGCTGATTTCCATCAATCATTCCAGTTTGCTGCTGCACTGTGAGAGCAGCCACCTCCTTGCCATGGGCTAAATGTAAGACCGGAGGGCCCACTCTCCACATCTCAGTGAAGCTGTATACAGCATCCCCTTTCATTTTCAGTGTGTGGATAATAAATGTTACAGTCATGCTTACTACTGACAAATCAAGCCAGAAAAAAAATAAAATCCTAAATAGGTGTTCAATCCCCAGCACCATCATGGGGACACAGGAATGGTGAAGGGGGCGGGGCGGTCTCCCCAACTACAGTAAGATTATGGATCTTGTGCCATGACTGGCTACCTAAAAGACAAAAGATAATTGATAATATCCTCATTTTCTAGGAAGTATACAATTATCAGTTCAGAGCAGTTGAACAAGGGAGGTCAAATCAGCTGAGGCTAAGTGTGGATTTCAGTTCCGATCATGTGCATCAGGGCAGCTTAGACAATTTTCTCAAGGTCTCAAAGCTTGGACTTGTGCATGGATGAAAGAGAGAGAACAATCCTTATGACATGAGATGGACTGAGGATTCAATGAAACATTTCAAAGCATGTTTCACAGTGAGTGCCTAGCACGTGCCACATACAACAAATGTCAGGGACTAGGACTAAACCAAAAGAGGGTCACTGTTAATGGGGGAACTTGATTAATGGAACGTGTCACTGGCTATCTAGATTCGGAACAAAGGAAGAAGGGGCACATAGTTTCAGTTCTTTCTCTCAATGACAGATTAGCATAAACTCATGGGTAATAAGCTGTCACTAAAGTAGTATGTAAATAGGTATAACTTAAAATTCCAAAGTGATCAAGTCTTCCTATTTTCACCCATTTGGTAATTTTTTTTTTTCCTCAGAGCATACCACGAGCAGGCACCACGCCATCCAATTAATACTGAAACACATATTTCAACTCACTCTTTCAAGAGCTGAATCACTGAGAAGGAATTCCCGTGTGTGTGTGTGTGTGTGTGTGTGTGTGTGTGTGTGTGTGTGTGTGTGTGTGTTGATTTACTCAATTAGAAAGATTCATTTTCACACGGGAAGTTTAGTAACAAGGAATTTTTTTGGGGAGGAGGGGAGAAATTAAGTGCCTTAAAGATGAGGACCAGAAGCAAACTAGTAGAAATGTTAGGGTATCTTCTGATCAGTTTGATAAATATGCTTTGGATGATCAAAATTTAATAAAACACTTTGTAACATGCTGCTGGTAATATTAAATTCTGAAATGAATTAAGGTACTGTACAAAACTTGGGGAGATAGAAAGACGTTAGTGTAGCGAGCACAAATGATGGATCTCAACTTCCCATACCGAGAAATATAATCACTAAAATCCTGTATAATTAGAGCCAATTTGTTACCTTACTAAAGAAAAGGTAAAAATTAGGTTTATGTGCACACTGACCTTATTAAAGAAAAGGTAAAAATTAGGTTTATGTGGACATGCACAGTGGCCATGGGACTTTAAGAGCAATAGAAACGAAAACCCACCAGAATGTGTGTGATGTACCCCATACCACACTTGAAGGACTTAACACAACCTGCTTTTCCATATTTTATTTGCAATCCTAATTTTAAAATTAGTTTCCTAAAAATAGGTATAAGTGATTCTTAAAAATATAAACTTCACATTCCTCCAAATACACTATATGACACCTGTAATACTCTTCCTGTTGTACACCGAAGTAAAAGTCAGAGTCCAGGAAGGAGACCAACCACAAGGAAACATGGAGTTGAGCTGCTACCTACCCCACTGATAATTTCCTCTAAGCTGGGGAGCAGGGAAGGGGGAGGGTATAGGGGACATTCAGTATAACATTTGAAATATAAATGAAGAAAATATCTAATAAAATAATCTTTAAAAAATAAAAATAAAGTTGCTTAGAAGAGGTGAAAGAAAAAAAAAAGAAAGCAGGATGGGGGGGGGGGCAGAGCATCAGAGAGGGATTCTGGGCTAATTTAAGACAATGGAAGGCAAATGGTGACCAGGGGAAGCATAGTTCTAAGAAACGCAAAAATGAAGTGTGTAAGGTTACCCTGACCTGAGACATCAGTGTGAGTGAGTCTTTTGTTTTTAAGGAGAAAGACGGAAAAGCACCATGAAAACTGGAGGGCTGGATGAGGCTAAGGTAGGGAAACCTAGACCATAGCTTTGCAGCTGGTGAAGGGGAAGTGTGAGAGGCCCTGAGGATTAATGAAAGATTAGGAGACTCAGAAGAACAGGTATTAATAGCCAGCAAAATAAGGAAAAGAGTGTAAACAATTTTAGGTTTGAGCCTGAAGGACTACCTAGCTAGGGGAAAAACAGATGGCAGAAGAAAACATATTTTCATGTAAAACAAATTTAAGATTATCTGGAAAGTTTATGGCATCATTAAATCTAATTATTACACTGAAAATCCCATCTATTGGAAAGATTAACAGAATTTCCCAGGTGTCCACTTTATAAACTCAGGATAGTTTTCCTGCTTCAGCCTTTGTTTCTTTTACATTCAATTTACAATTGGTCCTCAGACAATCCACTCTTCAATTCCATGAAGCTAGTTAATAGAAGCATTCAATTTTCATCTAACAGTGATGGAATAATTTTTCCAGAAGTACTCCAGAGAGACTCTGAAGGGCCAAAAATGAACTTAAATATTTGACAACTTTTTCTACTCCAAGTTACTGAGATAACTTATCTTTCTTAGAATAATAATTAGCACAGATGCCTGTTAACATTTCAGTGTATTACATAAGTATTTCAGATCATTTTACCTCTGGGTAGCATATTTTTCTCATGAAAACTATTTCAACTTAAATAGTGGTGGCAAAGGGAATAGATGAATCCTTGCAAGAAAAGTTACTTCTTTGGGCTCTGCATGTATCCAGTCACAGTTACACTGTTTTGAACCCTTGGACTCAAACTGTTTAGGCTTATACTGTTGCCCTGCCATCATCAAGATGAGCTTGTCAAACTAAGCATGAGTTAAGGAAAAACAAATATGTAGCTAATGAAACTAAGGGGGGGAGGTAACATCTATCACCAAGAGGTACATCCTAGCTCAATAAAAACCCATACACGCAGTTAACATGTCTTCTCAGAAAATATTGAATTTTGTTTCATCAACAGGCAACAGTAAGCAGCTACCATAACTATTTTCCATGTATTATTCTTGCTTGTAAATATTGGTAAACATTAGTCAAACAAGGTGCTACAGAATTTTCCCCACCAGAAATCTTACACTTCTCATAACTAACGTAAAAGCCATACACTTCTATAGTTTCCATTTTTAAACCAGTGAACTGTTTTTACCCAACCTCTGACCCCTGAATCACCAAGAACCATGTTTTGTTGTTGTTTTTTAACTACCATCCCAAGTTGGTCTCTCTTTGTAGCCCTGTTTTCCCCGAGGCAGTGTGTCACAAAAGCCAGCAGCACGAGGGACATTTAATCCAACCATCCAAGGCACATTTTATTTCATTTAAAGCCATTGACAAGTTTCCATGTCCATTAAAATCCTGAACTGATTTGGTTCTACTGAGTTCAGAAAGTATCTCAGAGATGGTTTTGAAGTTAAGTCTAAGGCTTTCGCAGCAACATAAAAAATAGTGCACTAGTACTCCTGTATATTAGCCAAAGGAATTATTATCAGAAAACACTAATAATGTGCTTTTACACACTTGGCCAGATATGGTACCAGGAAAGAGATGGCAAGTAAAAGTACCCAGAAACCATGAGCCAACCAAGGCATGCAGGTAGCGAGCGGTATTGTACTGTGACCACGTGGATCTGCCCTCTGAAAACTATTGAAGTCCAAACCCCATGGCACAGAACAAGGAAAATCAGCCAGGCGGTGGTGGCGCACGCCTTTCATCCCAGCACTCGGGAGGCAGAAGCAGGCAGGCGGATTTCTGAGTTCCAGGCTAGCCTGGTCTACAACGTAAGTTCCAGTACAGCCAGGGCTATACAGAGAAACCCTGCCTCAAAAAAAATCAAAAAGAAGAAGAAAAATGTCCTACTTAAGGCTGAGAAGCTCTTCGGCTTGGGGTAGAAAGAGCAGAAATGAGTGCAATGAAGATGAGAGGCTCTGGTAATGTAGTGGCCATGGCACAAGCATTTGATTGAACTCCCTTTACTTTACACCATTATTTATAGAGCACAAGTCTATCTTAGTGTCTAGACTGCAGTGTAGCCACCACTTTCCATTTCCTAGAGAAATCACACTCAACACTGGATACACTTCACATGAAAACTGAGATAAATACTTCTACAGGTAATATGTCTGGTGCAGGCAAACACTTTTAAGACAACTGGCAAACGCTTTCTCTTTAATAAATTCTTTGGTAATAAACAGATCTTCAGCGACATTTATTTGTGGATTATTAAGTGATTTTGCTGGTGTCCGCCCTGTACCCCTGATCGCCCACAGAGGGGAGTTTATTATTATCTAGGTTACAGCTCACAGAACACAGCTAAAACACTTGACCTTGCTTTAATGAAAAGCAATTACAAAATGAAAATACATCTTTAGGTAGGAGATGGACTATATTGTTCATAAAGCTACTTCTGTGAACGTTGAGGGCATCTTTGTCTTTTAAAAATCTAAAATAAGGAAGCTGAAGTACAAACTCCAACGCTGTACGTCTTCCCAGGGCGAGATGCTCTTTCTGTATTCACTGATCGGCAGAGTCCTGAGTTAAAGAAAGCAGAAGGAACACGTTACGGCCATGCTGCCACATAATAGCTTACCATCACTTTAGCAAAGCCGAGAAGACCTGGCAAGTGAGCTTGCCAACTAGGTACAAAGCAAGTTCAAACAACAATGAATTGAGACAATTACCAATCAATTGGGGAAGTTTGCTATGGTGGATGGATTCATCATATCAATGATATGGAAATAAAACAGAAAACTACAGAAACTTTGAGATGAGAATTTGAAAATTACATAAAACTTTTGAAAGAAACTAGCCCAAGGGAGAAAATGTCTATTTATATAAATATAAAGACCATGAAATAAAGATGTGTATGATGGTACAAGCATGTAATCCCAGTACTCAAGAGGCTGAGACAGGATTATTAACACCTATTTCTCTGGTCGAAAGGATACCATTATTTTTTTTTTCCAAAAGATTTATTTATTTATTTATTTTATGCATATGAGTACACTATAACTGTCTTCAGACACATCAAAAAACAAAAGGGTATCAGATCCCATTATAGATGGTTGTGAGCCACCATGTGGTTGCTGAGAACTGAACTTAGGACCTCTGGAAGAGCAGTCAGTGCTCTTAACTGCTGAACCATCTCTCCAGCCCCGGATACCATTATTTTTGTAAAAATCTACATTTTTCCTAAAACTGTATAAACAAGTATATTCAAGGACAAGTGAACTGGGTCTTTTATGAATCTGAAAAAAAGAGTAAGGTTGGGGCTGGTGAGATAACTCAGCAGGTAAGAGTACTGACTACTCAGTCGTGGCTCACACCCATCCATAACGGCATCCTCTGGTGTGTCTAAAGACAGCTACAGTGTACTTACATATAATAAATAAATAAATCTCTAAAAAGAAAAAGAGAGAGAGAGTAAGGCTTAATATATTAAAAATAATCTTTTTACTATCATTTAGAAGTAACTTACAGTTTTTCTGTACCGGGGGACATTGTTTTCTATGCCGTTGCTATCATCTGATTTCCTGTGTCAAAAACAAAAAGGAAACACCAGATGTTCACCATGTATAAAATGAACAGTGTAGTATGCACTTCATAGCTGAATAATGTAAACTCTAAAATGTCAGTGTAGACCAAATTCATTCTTCCTACCATTGTTCTCCCTAAGAATGATGATTTTACATATGCTATTGCTCAAGGAGGACCTACAGGCCACAGGCATGGTGACAAAGACTTGCAAGAGTAGAGCTATTGGGCATGTATGTAACAGCAACTCTTACATTGTTCTGAAACAAGCAAGATAACTGTCAGGAGCTTTGGGAGTTTGTATGAGACAGATGTCATAATTTGATGGCTGCTGCATTAAATTGGAAGCTACACGTGGCCTCTTGCACCAGAACAAAACTACAAGTATGTGCTTTAGATTCTTAAGCATGCCCGCATGAGAAAGTTACCAAACACAGAGGATAGCAGTGGGGATGTTGTGGGCAGACCTGGGGCTCATGGTTACTATTAACCAGGAAAGTCAGACGCCCAACCATGTACGTCACAATTGGAGTATAGCTGTCCTGGATGGTCAGACAATGAATCAAACCAATGAGTTACTCTTCTTAAGAGAAGTCATTGGTTTTGAGATTATATTTTTATCTTAAAATCGTTTTAACAAGAAATTAAAAAGGGACAGTGCATACCAAAACACATAGTGTATGTCAAATATCTCAGACATATAACATATGAAAATGTTTTCATGTGAAAAAAAAAAATTAGTTCCTAACTAAATTCTAGAGTATCTAAAATGAATCACAGCAAGGATTGATCTAATTGAGCTTAAAATAACCTTGTTAATGTATACATAAATGACATTTTCAGTGATGGATACAACATAATAAAGGAGGGAACACATGATGTGTCTTATTCCAGTTAAAGTAAAAGGCAGTTTTTTTATATTAGAGATAGAGTTATATTGACATGGCTTCTTAAGATGTTGGAGAGAGGGCTGGTGAGATGGCTCAGCGGATAAGAGCACCCGACTGCTCTTCCAAAGGTGCAGAGTTCAAATCCCAGCAACCACATGGTGGGGCTCACAACCATCCTTAACGAGATCTGACGCCCTCTTCTGGAGTGTCTGAAGACAGCTACAGTGTACTTACATATAATAAACAAATAAATCTTTAAAAAAAAAAAAAAAAGATGTTGGAGAGAAGCAGTAAGTGGGGTAAATTGTGGAAATAAAAATTAAATTACATGGAACTGGAAGCCTAACTGACAGCCTAACGGATGCAGCCCCAGGTCCTGGTGACTACACAGGAGTGGTCTGAGACACAGGGCACCATAGGAGTTAGGCAGACAGACAGACATCACAGGGCACAGTATAACTATCCTTACTTATGTGAATGGTTGTCACACTTTTTGATTTTAAGAAATCAGGAAGATTTAAGAATTAAGTTCAACTTATAACTTTGAGAGCATATATCTTATTGGTTCATTTTACCTCTTATGAATATACTGGGCCAAGATGCCTCTTTGAATACATCAAATACTCTACAAGTATGTAAAGAACAGTAGCCTAGCATGGCTGGCCTCAGAGAGGCTCCACCCAGCAGCTGACTTACACAGATGCAGACACCCATAGGCAAACAGTGGATGGAGCCTGAGGACTCTTTTCGAAGAAGAATATGAACTATGTGCCCCAAAGGGGATAGGAACTCCACAGGAAAACAAACAGAGTCAACTAACCTGGACCCTTGAGGTTCTCAGAGACTGAACCACCTACTGAAGAACATACACGGGCTGGACCTAGGCCTCCCTGCACATATAGAGCAGATGTGCAGCTTGGTCTTCATGGGGGTCCCAAACAATTGCAGCAGGGATTATCTCAAAAGCTGTTGCCTGAACATTGGATATGTTCCTCTAGCTGGGCTGCTTTGTCTGGCATCAGTGGGAGAGGATATGCCTAGTCTTGCTGAGACTTGATGTGCCAGGGTGGGGGGTGGGATACCCAGGGTGGACCCCACCCACTCAGAGAAAGGGAGGATTGTGGAAGGGGCTGGCCAGGAGGGAGGGAGGAAACAAGTTAAGAAAGAGAGAGAGAGAGAGAGAGAGAGAGAGAGAGAG
>NC_034600.1:47282184-47307952 GCF_900095145.1 Mus pahari | reverse complement strand
AAGAAAGAAAGAAAGAAAGAAAGAAAGAAAGAAAGAAAGAAAGAAAGAAAGAAAGAAAGAAAGAAAGAAAGAAACATTCTGGACTCTTCTTGCTCTTTAATGTGATGTAGGCTCACAGGTCATGCCCACCATCTTGGATTGGATTGGTAACAGTTGGTTGGGCCTCCCCTTTCATGGACACCTCTCAGCTGCCTTAGTCTGATCTCTTAACCCTCGGTTCACAGCCACTGGCTGGCTCTCAGATCGTAGTCCCTGACTTGGGCACCTCTATTCTCTGGTTTGGAAGAACAGAAGTGTCTCACCAACCCCCAACCAAAGCATATACCCTGGCCATTTTATTCCCAGCTATCTTCACGTTCTACTCGAGAGAGAGCTGTAAGAGAACAAAACCCAAATCCTCTCCAAAGTGATTCTCACAGAACCCTAGGCCAGCGATTTACAGTGCAGCAGAACCTGAACACCTAGAACATCCAGATGCCTGGTCCCAACCTAAGTGGTTCTGATCTGGGGGAGCTGATTGGGCCTGCGCATTGGGATCTGATCTAAGCATTGTACTCTTTTTTCTCATCTTTTCTTTTTTTTCCACATAGATACATTGTAATATTTTTCCCTCCTATTTTTCTTCATATGGATACATTGCACTCTTTTTTTCCCATTCTATTTTTCTTCCTGTGGATGCTTTGCCTGCATGCCTGTGTGTACCACTTGTATGCTCATGCCTCCAGAAGGCAAAGAGAAGATCAAATCCTCTGGACCTGTTGTTATAGACCATCGTGGGCTGCTATGTGGGTGCTAGGAATTAAATGCATGTCGTCTGCAAGAGCATCAAATGTTCTTAACCACTCTGCCATCTCTCTAGCCCCAAGAATATTAGAGTCTTAAGAATGTTTTCATCAGTGATCAAATACAACCAAGGTAAAGAATCACTTAAAGATTAATACTCATTTCTGATTATTGTGCACAAAAGTCTGTTCTAACCATTTATACTTATAACTTACTTCAGTGAATGTACACAGTAGTAGCACTATGAGAATGTTTGTATAAACAGAACCAGAGGTGCAGACCAGTAAGTGATGGAAGGGTAGACTGAGTACCAAACTCCAGCATCACACAGACGTATATAGGGGACTACATGCACGTCAGCATCTTCTTTTGTCTTCTTGTTTCTAACTGCACGCATTTTACTTAATTTCATATTTGTCTGCATTTTATAAAAGTGAAAAAAATCAATAAAAAATAATACTTACAGCTGTTCAATTTGTTCAAATTCTTTCCCAGCATCTGTATGACAACAAACAGAAAAGACATGGCGATTAAGGACGTGGTGCTACTTTTACACGTTCAATTCGACCTGCCCCTAACAACACTATTCCACGGAAGGGGCAGACACGCCACTTTCAGTAGCTATGCCTCCCTCGGCTCCCTCTTAACAGGACGCCAGACTTTCTTTACCTGAATCTCTGATCTAGAGCTGTTTGGCAACCTGAGATTTTTTTTTTTTTTCCCAAAACTGTGATGTCACTGAAATTTGTTTGGTCTATTTTGAAAAAATTATTTATTTATTTTATGTATATATGTATACTGTAGCTATACACAGATACATAACTAGATCCTATTACAGATGGTTGTGAGCCACCATGTGGTTGTTGGGAATTGAACTTGGGACCTCTGCAAGAGCAGTCAGTGCTCTTAATCACTGAGACATCTCCAGCCTGGCACTGAAGTTTGTTTGTTTGTTTTTTTTTAACTATATAAAAATCAGAAAATACAGAATAAACGACAATTTTATCGAGGATATCTCATCCACTAGCCCAACAGATATGGGTTTTAAACAACACTCATGCAGCCTTGACTTTTGTAAGAATCTCAAAGAATTGATAAAAGAGTTTTGAAATGGAGATAGATAGAGCTTAGTCATAAAGCACTTGGTGCAGAAGAACAAGGCGGGAAGATCAATTCCCAGAACCCACATAAAAACCCAGGAGTGGTAATGCACACTTGTAATGAATGCAGGGCGGGGACAGGGAAACAAGATGAGACCTGGAGTTGAGTGGCTCACCACTCCAGCCTAATGGGTGAGCATGGGGGCAGTGAAAGACCATATGTCAAAATGAAGTAGACAAGCGTTCCTAAGGATGACACTCAAGTCTGTGCTCTGACCTCTAACTATACATGTGCACATGAGCCCTGACACACACACACACACACACACACACACACACACACACAATCCCTCTGATACAAATGATTAAAATAAATTAAGTTTTTTTTAAAAAGCCCTCTTTCATACCATTTATATTAAGCAATCATGGTTTTTGGTTTGTTGTTGTTTGTTTTTGTTTTTGTCTAAATCCCCATGTCAACACACTCCCCCTAACTGGCCCTTAGTGGCACCAAGAGAAGAAAGATCGGTTTAACTGACATTCCTCGTGAACATGAAACAGTCCAGGCTCACAGAGCATCACCACAATTGTTACAAACTTAAATACTGGTCCAATGATGAAAAACGGCTACAGTCCATTTTCAGTTATTTTGTGTGTCTGCGTGCATGTATTTGCGTAGGTGCACATCAGCATGTGTGACTGCAGGTATGCAGGAACAGTGCCTGGGTATGAGGGTCACAGCCTGACCTCAGGGGTCTGTTCGGCTTTGACTTCCACCTTGACGGGACCTTCTTGCTCTTTTCTACTGTGGTTGGCCTAAACTTCCAGCCATCTCCTCCCTTTACCTCTCTCCTTCCCACAGGGGCGCCGAGATCACAGACGCTCGCACCATAAGCTCTGGAGACTTCAATTCAAATTTCTACACTTGTTTTTTTACCCAGCCAGCCTTCTAGCCCTTCCCCAGAACTTTATAAGTGACTGCACTGTGCAAAACCATATTACGCATCGCAGTTAAGTGATAACGAAATGGAAAAAGTTAAGAAATCTCACCAGGGTCATTCTTTTTCTTGTGTGTGTACACTTCACAAAGCAAAATGATGGCCACCAAGAGGATGACTTCAGCAAGTATGGCAAGAAATGGCTTGAGGGGCACCAGGAAACTCAGTACAACCAGATCATTCTGTTCCTCACTCTCCCCCAACTGGAAGGTGGCCCGACACCAGTAGGATCCTCCATCTTCCTCCAAAAGATGCTTAATCTTGAGCCTGGTTTCATTAGCATGGGAACCATTGATAATATACTTTTCATTCGCGTGAGCGTCAATGGGAACCTAAGGCAAGGAGACATTAAAACCCTTACATAATGCAAAGAGAGATACACGTCCCATGTGATCTAATTCCGAGCAAGGCTGAAAGAAAGAGCCAAGAGAACCACTTACCAGAGAGGGGCATATTAAAATGTATGAGGCATTATATAAATCAGACTTTTAAAGTCCTAGCAAGGCGCTGGCATTCCAGCAGCAAGCACGAGGAAAAATTCTATTCAGCTGTGAGGATGTAGCCCTGAATGTCTAAACCTACAGGTAGATGTCTAGGTCACCACTAGCAACTATTAGGTGAGCATTCACGGCAGAAAATCATGTCCAGTCATCTTGGGTTTTCATTTCTCATGAATGACTATCTGTCCACAAACAAAGACAGACAGGCACAAAACAACACACCTTTAGTCATTCCTCTGAAGATATAACAGTAACCTGACGACACTAGTTCCCTACACTGATGGCCGGCAGCAGCTCTAGTGACCTGCACTCTGTGATGTCTTAGATCCCAATTCCTCCCTTTCATGTCCCGGTTTCTTTTTCTCCCAGGCTGACCGGCTTCTGAGATCTACTGGGTTTTCCTCAGGCTCATGAACTCATACCTAGAAGCTGTTATACTTAATCAATTTAAATTAGATTTAATTCGCAGGACTTTCGGTGCCTTTGCTACTCTCTCACTTGCCCAAGATGTTCAATTAAGTGCTAATCTGCATACAAATGTTCTCTGAGGTTATCCAATGGAAGAATTCTCTGCAAATGTATTTGGGAAAAGGGAAAAAAGACTGTTGCCCATCTCTACATAGACAGGAAGCATGGCCCGTAATATTCATGATAAAAACCACCATGTGAATCAGAGACAACAAATCAAAGGGCTGAAGTTTAGACAATAGATGATGACTTTCATCTTGAAATGGTACTTGACCGAAAATGTTGACCTGTGACCCCCTTCGCTGGTCCTGTCTCATAGCTGATTATGACCAGGCTCAATGCCAAATTCAAAGGATGAGTCCTACAGAAATGCACAAGGCTGCAGAGAAGGGCAATCTGTGACGTTGATAAAAGTTGACTGGCTCCAGCTTGTCTGCTATCACATCAGCATGGATTTATTAGGCTATCTATTCCAAATACCACGGCCGATATTTGTTTTTACAATTGATGTGTCAGAAACAGTTCCAGCTACCTGTCCTAATCAGCAATAATACAAAAAGCAGGGGACTCATTGTTTCAGCTGCCTCTAGGCATTTTCTTGAAGCACTAAAGCATTATTATCACAGATCTAGACATGTTCCTTTCCTGGCTTTTCTTCCAAAGTGTCCAGTTTGTTTCAGGGGGAATTTAACAACTCATTAAAAGATTTGCTGCTTATTTATTTATTTATTTAATATTTTTTTGGTTTTTCGAGACAGGGTTTCTCTGTGTAGCCCTGGCTGTCCTGGAACTCACTTTGTAGACCAGGCTGGCCTCGAACTTAGAAATCTACCTGCCTCTGCCTCCCGAGTGCTGGGATTAAAGGCGCGTGCAACCACGTGCTCCACATAGAATTACAGATTTTCCTCAATAGGATTTTAATTTGAATACTCAGTAGCACTAAGGCACGATAAGAGCGCCCCCAGAGTAACATGTCCCAAGTTTCGAGAGCTCTTTGTAGCAACCTGGGAGAGGACAGGAAGCCAGCGATAATTTGTTTGATACTCTGTTTTCTTCCTATCAGCTCTATGAAGTCATTTGTCTTGGCTATACAGAGCCTTGAGATGCGGTATTCCACTCCTTTCCAATGCCTACAGTGCCCCCAAAAGGCCAATGACCCAACAGAAACCAAGACCTAAGTTTAAGTGACCAAATTGCCCTTCATTTTTTTTTTTTTCTTAAATGGTGATAGTACATTGCATCCTGTGTCAAATATTTCAGGAGACAAGCTGGAAAGAGAACCTGGCATTTTTTCTTCTGTTTCTTTAGTAATAGGGGGAGAAAGTGAGGCTTTTTTATAAACCTTACTCCTAACCTAGTCAACTAGGTCAGAATATTTTGGGTTTGCTTCGTTACAGAGTCTGAGATACCATCAAACTCTATCCATGGCTTGAAAACACGACGACCACCCTGCTTCACCTTCCCACAGGCCTGGGATTACACGTATACGCCCCTACACCAGGCAAAGATTCTCTCCTTTATTTATTTATTTATTTATTTATTTATTTATTTATTTTTATTTTTAATGTTGTTTTGTAGCAGAGCCTTGCTATTTAGCTTCGGCTAGTCTGGTTTTAAATGGTCCCATTTCTTTGGTCTAAGTTAAACACAGAGCAACCCTCCTGCCTCAGTTTCCATAGGACTGGGATTACATGCACAAACGATCATGCCTATTCTGAAAATAAATTTTAATTTTCTTTTAAGGATATTCTTTCAAAGAATAAATTGTTAAACCTTAAAAAAAAAAAAAAAAACCCACAGTGGCATATGAACTAATAAAGCACTAAGAGTGTCTTCACACATATGGTAATAGCCTGAGAATGCCCAATGACAACTCCATTCATCACTGTGGTTACTTGATAATTACCAGTTAGGACAGAAATATTAGTTTTCCTAGGAATTTTAAATCAGCTATATAATCTTACTTATGAACTAAAATGTTTCTTGTTTGGTTTTCTTCAAATCAGAGGAAAAAAAGATCATTTGTGTTTACATGTGTGTATACCTGTCTGTAAGGGTGTGAGCATGTTTTCATGTGAGGAGTATGTAAAGGCCACACATAAACATCCTGTGCCTTGGAAACTTCAATCCACTTGGTTTTTTGAGAGAGTCTCTCATTGAATCTGGAGTTCCCTAGCAACACTCAACTGGGAGGCCAGCATGCCTCTGGGATCATCCTGTCTCGAATCTCCCCAACACTTGGATTACAAGTACATCTCACTCTCGACATGGACACAGGGCATCCAAACTCTGGTCCTCATGCTTAAAGGGCAAGCACTTATTATCTGTCTTCCTAGCCCCAGGAAATACAATCTTACCTGTGCAGTTTCATTACCCATGTACCAAGTCCAATTTAAAGGAAGGCAATTTTGACATCCACACTTCAGCACAGTAGAATCCCCCACGTAAGCAATCAACGACTTTTTTTTCCCATGAACTTTGGGTACTAAAATAAAAATCAGGAAAATGTATATTATGGAAACTGCTTAAGCAAAACAAATGCACTAAATTTATGGACATTTTCCCACGTTGTTTGACTAATGGATTGTTCTCTTTATGCAATTTTGATTATACATAAAATGAAACCAACTTGCAGTCTTTAGGAGGCACTGGCAGTAGTGGCTAATAGTAGCAGATGGATGACTTCAATAGAGTCATCTGAGGTGTACAACTGGAAGGAAAGCCTCCAGTGATTAGAACTCTCACCATTCCAAGTTTGCAACAAACTTTTAAATGCTTGAGACAAATAAAAAGGATCTTCCACTTCTCAAGGCTGCTCTTTCTTCCCACTGACTGAGATACTGCAATAGTCTCTTCAGAGCTTTGCCCTTAAGTGCAGGAACAAAAAGGCAACATTTCCAGGCTAGAAAATAGTCTTAATTGATGCAGACTTGTAAAGAGCCAGCAGAGGTAGAGAAAGTGGTACCACAAAGGGACAAAGGAAAGTCAAAGGGGCAGGGGGGGATGAGGCACGGTATAGAAGGCATGCCCAATGTACACAAAGCTCTGCACTAGACACTGGCATTGTCAGCAAGAAAATTAAAGCACAGCAAACAAGAGACTTAGAAACATAGTTACCGCATGATTTCGAAAGAACACACTAACGCTACTTATGGTAAATCTCTTAGACAAGAAAGTCTGCAGTTTATCCAATTAGTAACAATGCCAAGGAACCCGAAGTCAGAAAAATTAAAAGGGTTAGACAAGAGTTTAACAAATGGAAAGTGCTCGGCACATGATAACTGTTACAACGTTCCAATTTTTATTGGATTATGTCCTGATACAGCTCCCTTATTCAAGCTTTCCCATAATTAATGGCTGTGCCCTTTATATGTAGTGCTGTTAGCAACCTTCATAAGATAATTATTCTCCTTTGTGGTTTTTAGGTCAGCTAGCCTTTTTGGAGCAGAGGAGAAATGAGTCCTACAGAGGAAAATGAGGGAGGACTGTACTTCATGTTTATCCATCTTAAGAACTCTGTAGATGTCTGAAATCACTCACTAATGCTCAAGTGAGCTTCTGTATGATTCACCCAGACCACCTGGAAAGGGAGATGCCAAGGAGAGATGAATAGATAGGAGAGGAGAGAAAGGAGAAGAGGGAAGAATCATTAGCTCCAGTCCTGTGGAGACCCCTAGCCCATTCAAATACCATACAGGAGACAACTCTTCCCAGAAGCCAGGAGACAGACTCTTCTACAGTTCAGGCCACACAGCCAAACACTGGCTAAGATTAGGCACATGTGCTGTGGTTCAGCAGGACTTTTAACGATTTAAACCGGGATGCCCAGCTGGGTCCTTACCAATAACTAGACACATAGCTGGCTTGAAAGATCAGAACAACCTTCCTTCTAGACCTACGTAGTATGCAGAACAGAAGGGATACTTGAAGCCTAAGAATAAAAAATTCCTCCCTTACAACAAATAGTTTTGAATGAGAAAAGACAGAGAAAAAGCAGACAGTAATTTGATTTAAAAAAAAAAAAAACAAAACAAAAAACACAAGGACTAAATAAGAAAGCAATTTTAATCTAAAGGGATTTAGGTGGAAAGGGATAAGGGGAAAGACATCTCTCACATAGGTGTGCAGCCTCAAAACATGTTCCCCTTATATGTTTAGCCCCGCATCCTTTGTCTACTGCAATCACCTCAGAACTCATTTATAAATCCAGATGACTCATAACCAACCATTATGAGGAACCTGGAAGCAATTCCCAGATCCAAGGGGAAGAACGGACCATCTGTCGTCATACTAATATAACAAGTATATTTTAAGTTATTGAAGGGAAGAAAATGATAAAATGTCAGAACGGTTAAAGGCTCAACCAGGCAGAATCCCAGACCATTTTATTCTGATTTGCTTTTTCTTAGGGCAGGATCAATCTCTTCACTAAAAACTGGTGGCGGGAGCTGCCTAAGGCTGGACAATGGCCTGTGGACTGAGGTCAGACTCTACGTAAGTTCCTTTCTTTCATCCAACACTCCCGTGTCTAGCCTTAGAGAGCAGAACTGATGATGCTTGCTGGTATGGTCGTACACTGACGGGCTGGTCTGTCTTCTAGAAATTGGAAATTTAGAGAAATAAATAACACCATCGCTGTCTACTCTGTTTTCTCCCTACTCAGATGAGCTCACACCTTCTTCTCCAAGTCATCAACACTAGGCAGAGTTCAGGCTGAAGAGAAAAGATGAGTCCACTCTGATTCAAGTTAGTTAAGTCCTAATTGCCCACACTGTCAAGTCTCCCCAAGATTCGCTACAATACAGGCAAGGCTTGTATTCTTGGCTAGCCAACAATCGCAGGGTTCGGCTCCTTTTTATGTACCTTTCCCTCTCTGTGGTTTTGTCGTGAGGAGGGGAGACTGGAAAGCAGGGGACTAAGCTACCCTCAGATATGCTGACAAAACACCCTCACGCTCCCAGCGGCACACACACCACCACCTCACCAGACTTCTTCACAAAGCATGCAGCACTAGGTGAGGCTCTATTATGGTAGCACCGCGTTTGCAGGCTGATGGGTTACTCTAGGGCATAGAGGGCTCCCCAGTATTTTAGAAGAGGTGCCAATTAGAGACCTAGGGATCAGAACTTGCCTCGCCTTTTTCTGAAGCTATGAGGTCCCCTCCAAACCTGAAATGGAATTGAGCGACAGTTCTCAAGGCCCATGTGGAGGAGCAGAAAGGGGAGGTTCTTTTAGAGCCCTGGTTCATGGACTTCTTGTGCCAGGCTCAGCTCATGGTTAGGGTAACAGTGTTCTAAAGGGCAAATTCAGAAGCTCAGCATTGGTCGGGGTCAGTTTTTGCGCTGCTGGTCTCTTTCTCTTTTAAGATACTCTATTTTCCAAACCTGGCACATGTTTCAGTGAGGGTTTCTATTGAGGTGCTTAAACACCATGACCAAAAGCAACTTGGGGAAGGCAGGGTTTATTTCAGCTTACAACTCTCATCATGGAGGTCATACTCCATCACCAAGAGAAATCAGGACAAGAACTCAGAGCAGGACAAGAAGCCAAAGGAAGGAACTGTTGCCAAGGCCATGGGGGGGGGGTGTGTGTGCTGCTTACTGACTACCTCCCCAAGGCTTTCTCAGCCTGCTTTCTACAGCACCCAGGACCAACAACCCAGGGTTAACACCACCTATGGTGAAGTGGGCCCTTCCACATCAACCAACAATCAAGAAAATGCACGACAGGCCTGCCCACAAACCAATCTGGTGGCGGGGGGGGGGGGCGGCTTTCTCATTTGAGGTTTTTCTCTTACAAAATGACTCTTAACTTCTGTTAAACTGACACAAAACGAGTCAGCATGCCATGCTTCCTTCTCAAAATTAGGCCATGCTTTAGCAGGAAATTATGTGTTGAAATAGGAGCAAAAGATTGACCAGTTTTGACAGAGACTGGGGGAACAGGATGTTGAGGTTTGGTCTTAATGCTACGTGTGGGCCCCCAAGACGTGGTTGTTCAGAGATGAGTTGCATACATACACCTTGGCCCCAAGTTACTTCTGATTGGTAAATAAAGATGCCAACAGCCAGTAGCTGGGCAGAAGAGATGTAGGTAGGGGTGAGGTTTCTCAGGCTTGGGGGTCAGAGAGGATCCATGAGGAGACGAAGGTGCAGGAGGAGAAAGAGAAGCTGCCATGGGTTAAGAGTAAAGAAAATGTAGCCCCAAGGGCTGGACAATTTAGAGTTCAGAGCAGCCCAGATGAAACACAGTAAGTAATAATTTGGGGTTATCGATAGGAAAGTAGATTCTAACAGCATGGAGGATAGGCAGCGGCCCAGCTTTTGTACTGTTTAAGGCTTATTGTAAATATAAAGGTTGTGTATGTCTTTAACCTGGGAACTAAATTTTCCAACATGGGTAGAAACCCTGGGTTGGGATTAACTTCTACAACAGGAGAAACTGTTCTTCAGTAAGGCTCTGTGAAGGGGATGCTCAGGACACATAACAGGCAGCGAGGAGAGCTACTCAAGACAACCTGGCATTCTGTAAGAGCTGGATAAGAAGCCATGACTGTGACCTTACACTGGCCCATCAGAATGCTGGGAAAAGGCTACAGCCCAAGTCAGTGACATGGGGTGACAACTCAGAAACAGAGAGCAGCTCAAGTGTTGAAAACAAAATCCTTTTTTCTCTTACTTTCTTTTGTGTCCCAACTGTCAATCGAACAGAAATTTGGAAATTAGCTAAACAAGATACCTTTTCTAAAACTGCCCGGCTTCGCACCATCTCTGCTTGGCTCAGTATGACTATCAATAGCAGTATGGAATTGAAATTATGTATATATATAATGCGTTAGGGAATCACAGGGTAGTTCTGGCTGGCCTAGATTTCACTATATAAACTGGACTGGCTTGAAGATATCTACACGCCTCTGCCTCCAGTGAGCTGAGATTAAAGGCTACCGCTTCAAACCTAGGAATGTTTTTTTAACTGTATTGAGGATCACAGATTGTTCTGGGCTACTCTTTATGTCTAAAAACATGTATTGATACAAGGGCAGGGTGACAGTATTCTAATGCACCTTCTTGGTGTTTTGAAACTTTGAGTAAAGTGGGACACATTGGGAGGGGGGAGGTCTCAGGACTGGATGGTGAAATTTCTAACTCAGAGTGGCATCTGGAAATATTGGATTGAATCTACTCGGTGAAAGTTATAGCTGTCCCAAAGTTACAAAAACAAAGCTTTGTGCGTGTCCCTTCCTAGGCTAGAACACTGGCCCAAAGCCATGCTCATGCCAAGGGCAACTAGATACTATCACAGGAACCAAAGACAGCTAAGGCAACTATGGGTGACAGTCAGGCTATTTCCCACTCTTCTCATTAGGAGAATTCTCAAGGAAAGCAGATGACTGAACCAGGACCAGGCTCAATACATGCTATATTACCAAAAATCTCATCATTAAATTTTTACATTATCTACTATGGGATTTGTCTTTGCTTTTGGGGACAGGGTTTCTCTGTGTAGATCTGTCTTCCTAGAGCTCGCTCTGTAGACCAGGTTGGTCTTGAACTCAGAGATCCCACCTGCCCCTGCCTCCTGAGTGCTGGGGTTAAAGGTGTGCACTCTCACGGCCTAGCTTGTCATGAGACTTTTGATATTAATACATTTTACAGAAGCTGTTTCTTTTCTTTACTTTTTGCTTTTGCTCATACTATTTGAGAGACCACTAAGAAACACCCATGCCAGCCTTTGTGGGTGGCCCATGATTCTCAGCATCTTAGCAGCTCTCCTCTGCCCTCCTGCTTGGACTGGCATGATAGGCACACAGGATCGCAGAAAATACTTTTTTTTTTTCACACTCATCAGTACCATGTCACAGTAACACATCAGCTCCCCTTAGGACAGAAGTGGTGTAAATTGTCCCAAGGTCTTATGTTCATGAGCTGGGCTTGACTCAAGCAGTTTTATGGCCAAAGTAAAATAAAATGGTGAAGAGAAAGAATACTCTCACTCAACTTATGAGAGAGCATGAAACTAGCTTCTTATCCATATTAATTTGTAGATAAAGATTATTCTCCCTAAGAAAAACCATAAGCAAGCCATGTAGATGATATTTACAAAAATGCACACAGTTACATAAGCCCAGCAGACTTTAATGAAATAACAACTATGAAATAAATTGTGGTATAGATGCCTTTAAAGTCTCCTCAAATAAAATTATTTCCCCAAGCAATAATCAATTATAAATTGATTTAAATTACAGAGAACTGTTATTTTTAGCAAGGACTCTCCAGAAGAAACCAGGTTATTAATTTCATAAGTATCTTCAGGATATAGTGCATACTTACAAGTTACATTAATGTTAAGTGGGCATTAAAAACAAATGAGTTGAATTCAACGGCTTCAAGCACCTTTTTAAAATAACTGGTTTTTGAAGCCCTAAGAGATAGGATGGAAAACGTGGAAAGGAGGTAAGTGTGGTGGTAGGTACATGCCTGCCATCCCTTGGGATGCTAAAGCAGAAAGATCAAAAGGTAACCATCATTCTTGGGTACATAACGAGCTGGAGAACAGTCTGGGCTACATGAGACCTTGTCTCAAAAGATAGATAGATAGATAGATAGATAGATAGATAGATAGATAGATAGATAGATAGATAGATAGATAGGGAGGGAGGGAGAGAGAGGGAGAGAGAGAGAGAGAGAGAGAGAGAGAGAGAGAGACACGGATGGATGGATGGATGGATGGATGGATGGATGGATGGATGGATGGTTGGATGGATGGACGGACAAACATAATGTGGCTGGGAAGTTAGAGGCCCTGGGGGGGGGACCTGTAATTGCCATGCTAAACACACATGTTCTCAAACTGCCTTCTAAATGTCTGCATCTAAATATGTACGTATCAATGCTGCGTGCAGCCTTTAAGATTTATTTATTTTATGAGAATACACTGTTACTGTCTTCAGACACACCAAAAGAGGGCATCAGATCCCATTACAGATGGTTGGGAGTCACCATGTGGTTGGTGGGAATTGAACTCGGGATCTCTGGAAGAACGGGCAGTGCTCTTAACCGCTGGGCCATCTCTCCAGCCCAAGGTTTCTCTTTTAAAATGCAAATAGACTCATCACTGGCCAAAGGCCAAAAATAAGTGACCTCGGTGTTTATCAATGCTATATATTTCTATATCAACTCCTCCATGGCTCTAGGAATACCTCCTATAGAAGGAAAGTGGAAAGAGTGTAAAAGCCAGAGAATGGGAAGGAATGCTGTAAGCTGCTACCTTCTAGCCATGACAATTTGCTCTCATAAAAAATCACTTAACTTCTGGGTACTCGCAGCAGACATGCTCAAGACTGGGCCCATCAACATGTCACTGAGGATGGGATACATAGATGATTAATTGTACATACATAGCATTATACTCTAGGGTGTTAGATTTTATTGTTTTTTTTTTGTTTGTTTGTCTTTTTATTGTTTTTGTTTATTTTGTTGTTCTCTCCCATCTCCCACGTACTCTCTTGCAGGCCCCTCCTATCATCCCTCAAATTGTTTATTCTGCTCTGATATTGTAAATATTCTACCCTCTTCTTGCTTTGTCCCACCTCTTCGGCTAGACCTCAGTTGGAGACAAAATTCAACACTGTGATAAGAACCATAAAGGAACTACAAATACAGGGCTGATGCCTCACCATCAAAAAGCTTCTCATGATTCTAAGTGGGAAAACTCAAAAGTATCCATCCCGCTAAAAATCAAGAATGAGACAAGGGTGTCACTCTCATTCGATATAGAACTGGAAACCCTATCTAGAAAAACAAAACAAGAGAAAGAGATGAAGGAAATACAAGTTGAGCAGGGGCAGGGGAGGGAACTTAAAAGACCCTGTACATTCCATTTAGTTCTGATCAATACCTTGAACAAAAGAGCTGACACAAAGATCAATAGAGAAAATGAGTAGCTTTCCATATACCAATACCAAATCAACAAAACAATCTCACTCACAATGACCTTAAACAACCAAACAAAAACTAGAAATAACCAAAGGTGTTGGAGGGCCATTACACTGGAAAACAAAAACAAAAACAAAAACAAACAAACAAAAAAACAATGGGAAGACACTGAGGAAGGAAACAGAAGGAAATCCTAGGTAATGAGAGGCATCTCATCAGCACAGCAGCTTCATGACTGTGATGGTTTGTATATGCTCGGCCCAGGGAGTGGCACTATTAGAAGGTGTGGCCCTGTTGAAGTAGGTGTGGCACTGTGGGTGTGGGCTTTAAGACCCTCAATCCTAGCTGTCTGGAAGCCAATATTCTGGAAGCAACCTTCAAATAAAGATGTAGACCTTTCACCTCCTCCTGCACCATGCTTGCCTGGATGCTGCCATGTTCCTGCCTTTATGATAATGGATTGAACCTCTGAACCTGTAAGCCAACTCCAGTTAAATGTTGTCCTTTATAAGACTTGCCTTGGTCATGGTGTAAATGACCAGTATTCACAGTAGTAAAACCCTTACTAAGACAATGACCAAAATAGTCTACAGACTCAACACAATCCTTACCATATTTCCAATGCCACTCTTCACAAAACTGGAAAAGACAACCTTAAAATACATAGTGGAAGTACGTATGGTTTTTGGTCATTGTTCGTTGGAAGGAAAAGAGGGAAGGGGGAGGGAGAGGGAACAGGAAGGAAAAGAAAGGAAGAATGGAGGAAAGAAATGAAGGAAGAAGGAAGAGGAGGGAAATATACTATGACTATCGCTGCATAAGTTAAGTCAGACAAAAGAGGGAAGAAGAGCACACAGTGGAACCCAAGAATGACGTCACTTTCTGTAAAGACCAAAGTGAATAACTACGAGGATATATTACAATTTCCAACTTGAAATAATTAAAAAGAAAATGCAAGACGTCTTGAGTGTGAGTACACAGGGGACTTGGTGAGGGACATGGGAGTAGACGGTCACAGTGAGGAAGCAGACCCTTCTGCCACAGGTGAGCCCTGAGCACAGACAGCATTCTTATGCTGTCAGAAGCTACTCAGGCCTCAGCAGTGTCAGATCACTGGTAAGTGAGCATGACGCAAAGGGCAAGCAATCACTATGTCAAGAGACTCCATTCGCCAAATACCTGCAAACGGTCGTTCACTCATCTACCACAAAACGTTGGGATTTTCATGAAAGCGGTTATTTAACTCAAATAATTAGTCTTTATTACGACACTGAGGCCTTCTAATGTTTTGTTTAATGATGAGGCACATATTCTAATTGTTGGTTCCCATGAGGAAGAGTGGGATGTCATATAGCTAGGTTTCTATAAAAATTGTAGAAAGGAAGAAAATGCTACCGAATGCCATTTCAGTCACCCAATGAACTGTGAAGAAGAAGAAGAAGAAGAAGAAGAAGAAGAAGAAGAAGAAGAAGAAGAAGGAGGAGGAGGAGGAGGAGGAGGAGGAGGAAGAGGAGGAGGGAGGGGAAGGGATGGGGAAGGGAGAGGGAGAGGGAGAGAAAGGGGAGGGGGAGAGGGAGGAGGCACCCCATTAGCAGTGGAAGGGTAAGTGGAGAAGAGGTGAGAGAAAAGGAATAAAGAACTTCCATGAAAACTTTTACTTAACAGACTTCATTCCCCAAACCTTGGGCCTTGACACAGAAAGGATTCTACTCAAGAGATGGGAACATTCATGCCGACTTATCTGCTCATCAGCAAATCTGTACTAACAAAACCAAAACCAAAAATGTGCAAACCACCACGGGCATGCTCCTGACCAAAGACCTTCTCAACAACAGTGTGTTTTGTGGCTCTGACGAGCGGTTGGTGGGTCAAGTTCTGTAAACAGAAGGCATCAATAGTGATGTACTCAATAGGAATGTCTTCTTTATTAACCAAACAATTTATGAAGGTCCAAAAAGGTTTATTAAATGCGATAAAATGTTTGGATTGCTATAAAGTGTGGTTTAGGCCATTGTTATAAAGGTCAACTAATGTTTAAAAACAAATTTAATTTGCAGAATAAAAAGCTACAAGTTAAATATAATAAACTATAAAATTAAAAAGGTTCTGTTTGGTTGGTTGGTTTGGCTTTTCAACACAGGGTTTCTCTGTTTAGCCCTGGCTGTCGTGAAACTAGCCCTGTAGACCAGGCTGCCCTCAAACTGGAGAACTACCTGCCTTGGCCTCCCGAGTGCTGGGATTAAAGGCGTGAGTCACCACTGCCTGGTTATTAGAAAGACTTTTAAATTAAATTTAGCAGTGCCTAAGTGTGCTGTGTTTAAAACTCTACACTAGCACGTTCACCTCTCCGTTGCCAGTCCAGCAAATTTATCCACGAAAAGTGTACCTTTTATGTTCCCATTGCTTACTAACTCAGTGCCGTGACCTCCTGGATATGGTTCAGAGCAGCAGAGCCTGACACACACCCAAGGTCTGTGGCAGGCTACACTATGCAGGCTTCGAAAGAACACAGAGGGCCAAATTACCCAACAATGTAGTTCACAAGTTGCGTCTCTGTCGCTGGAAGACACATGGCTGTGTTTTGAAATGCCCCTACTTAGTGGCACAAAATGCAGGTACCACTGTGCATCACAGAGGTGTCTGAGACTTTTATGGTCCTCTGAGTCATCAGAACGTAGGGACTCATCATCTAGATGACTGTTCTCAAGACCAGATTAGAAGGCTAAATTAATAAATAATTTAAGGCACATAGAGGATTTATGAAAACCTTGGCAGCTGGCCCCATGAACTAAATTTTGTATTTTAAACTAAGAGATAAAAGAGAAAGATGGAAGAAAGAAAGGGGGAGGGGGAGGTAAAACTATTTTCAAGGAACTTTGAACTCAAGGAAAAGTAAATGATTTTATTTCCTCTGGTCTATATTTATTACTATAGTAATTACTTAAAACCCTAGGGACATGAGAAATCAAAGAACATAATGCTGAAGTTATAAATACTGACCGTTGATGTTAAAGGTCCCTCTGAGCTCCTTTTCTCCAAAGACACAAGAATATTTTCCCAATTGTTTGCTATTAAAAACGATGAACCTAGAGATAATTAGAGTTATTAATACAAGCTTATTTCCCAAGATATTAATAAAAATGAAGACAGCCATTGATCAAAATTTTAAAACAGAAATAATTCTGTAAAATTAGAAATTCTGAAAATTAGAATATTAGCAGAACATTTAAATGACTGCAGAAGAAAAAAATGCTTAGCGAATAGAAAGACGTGTAGTTAAAACTGGCTGTGGCTGGCGGTCTGTACACTTATATACAAACCTGTACTGACTGATTAAGGTGTTCCCCGTTTTAGTTGTATTGAAACCATCTGTGGTCTCAAGGAGTTCATCATCTTTCTTCCAAGTCACATTCATTGAGTTCAAGTCCTTAGTTGCTGTGTAGATGCATTTGAGTTCCACATGAGAAGGCTTTTCCAAAATTATGTTCTCTTCTACTGATACATTGGCCTTTTCTGTTCAACACAAAAGATTTATGTTATGAACATTACATTTGTAGGCAAATTCACTACATGAACATACACCCACACATATATAGCTTATATAAAAACATATACAAACCATTTAAATATTTAACAGTGGTTCCCTATAAATACTTTTTTTAAGAGTTTTTTATTTATTTTATGCATATGAGTACACTGTAGCTGTCTTCAGACACACCACAAGAGGGCATCAGATCCCATTACAGGTGGTTGTAAGCTACCATGCAGTTAGTTGCTGGGAATTGAACTCAGGACTTCTGAAAGAGTAACCCCTGAGCCATCTCTCCAGCCCTGCCAAAGATGCTTAATGCTCTTCATTCGAGCTCCCTTCCTTACTCTGCTTCAGAAGCAAAGCTAAAGAAAAGTTTTCTTGCAGCTTTAATAAAGCCACAAAAGCCTAAGGCTGTCCTATCTGTCTCCTTTAATTCTCAATAGCTGAGTGACACAGAGGAAGGCGCTACTGAGAGGTATACTCCAAATGCTAGACCTCACACTGGCAGGGTCAAACTGAAGCACAGACTTAACTCTGCCCAGTAAGCAGATAGCCTCGGCAGTTATGGCAAGATGTGCAGATTGAACTGCCATTCTCCATCCTCATAAAACGACAGAGAACTGCTGACTCTCCTGGGGCTTTTGGATTTTCATATAAAACTTAAGATACTTTTTTCCAGTTTCTTGAATAATTGCATTTGCCTTTTGATGGGGATGGCACTGAACGGTAGACTGGTTGGTTGGTAGGGCAGCCATTTTCACAATCTGCCTCCTACTCAACCACAAGTGTAGGAAGTCTCCCTAGTCCCTGGCATCTTCTTGGATTTCTTTCTTCAATGACTTCAAATTGTCATTGTATAAAAGTTGTTTGCTTCCTGGGTTGGATATTTTAATGTTTTTATAGGCTAATGTTGATGATATTGTTTTCCCCCAAGGTTTTTCTCGTATGTGTGTGTGTGTGTGTGTGTGTGTGTGTGTGTGTGTGTGTGTGTGTATTGTCATTATATCGAAAGACTGCTGATTTCTTTCTTGTAATTCTGCATCCTGCTACATTGCTGAATGGGTTTATCAAGTGTCATTTTCTGGCAGTCTTTTTATGGTCCTTTATGTGTAAGAATCACGTCATCTGCAAATAAGGATACTTTTGCCTTCTTCCTTTCCACCCTCTTGTATCTCTTATCTCTCTCACTTGACATCAGTATGTACACAGAAGCGCGCGTGCATGCATACACCACACACACACACACACACACACACACACACACACACACACACACACACGCACACGCGTGCGCATACACAACACTAACATCAAGGACTATGTCGAACAGGAGACATGTTCTTGTTTTATTCCTGATTTTGGTAGAAATGATTTTTCTCTGTTTTTTTTCTGTTTAGGAGGATGCTGGTCCATGTGAGGAATAAGTTATCTCTACTGGGTTGTTAAGACAGTAAGGTCACATCGACCCTCAAATGACATTCTATTGCCATTGTCCTTGGTTACGCTCCAGAACTTAACAGTAAAAACCTATTGTGAAAGACAACATCTATTTGAATAGTGGAATGTTGGGCGGGAGGGGTGTGGTGGGGGGAGAAGTCAAGCTGGGTCTGATCTGGAAGCCTCACCCTAAGCTATTGGCTAACTTTTATAGTGCTGAGGATGCTATGAAAGCTGTTGGAGGCGAGAAGAAATCAGCCTGGTCTTGCTGTGGGAGCGGCTAGCTAAAATTACAAGTGGCCTGGCAAGATCTATCAAGCACTACACCAGTGCACAGATGTCATGGGCATATCCATGACAAGATGCAAGGGCCACTCTTCAAAATGAAACCTTTACTTGGTGTCATTATCAGGTCCAAGAAGAACCTGTGTCCACACACAGTTACCGGCTTGAGGTGAGAACCCACTGCTATTACTCTGCCAAGGAGACACAGCACATCAGGTGGCGTCCTAAGAATTCTCATAATACGGTGACACGAATGATAAAATAGTCCACATAGTCTCGGAGATGTAAAGATTTGGTCTCCAGTTGGTGGTGGACACCACCTGTTCGGGCACATGTAGCCTTGCTAGAGTAAATATGTCGCCAAATGTGGGCTTTGAGAGTATGTCACTGTGCCCCAGGAATGTAAACTTTCCTTGATCTCATTCTAAATCTCCGTTTCCTGACTACAAAGGAGTTGAGCAAATTGACTCTACATGTTGGAATGTTGTTCTACTATGATGCTCTGCCTGACTGATCCAGAAACAACATCGAGACCCGAGGCAAGATAACCCCTGCCTCCTTTACATTGTTACTCCAATATATTTATCACAGAAATAAAACTGCAATATACTAATAAGAATATGGATATAAAAATATACATATATACTCCTGAAGTAGTCCAGAAGAATAATAAAATACAAAACTTATTTTGTGTGAAAAGTGTTTTAGTTACTGGAATCCTGATGCCCTAAAGTCCCCTCCTGGGAGGAAGGAACATTCAACAAAAGGGAATTCTTGCACCATGCCTGAGCCTATATGGCCATAAAACTATCACGTTTCTCCTACAGGTGATTTACCTTTACAAAAGGTCATTTCCCCTTCCCTTAAATGTCCTTTCTCTCCCTTTCCTGCTATCAGAATGCTAAACACATAAATGTAGAGAAAATTGTGTTAAACAAAATGTCAAGCCCAAGAATTTAAATACAAATTTAAATCCACACAGCTTATTTGTGTGAGTTTTTTTTTTTTTAAAGTAAAGTTGATTTTACACAAGAGCAGAGTATCATAGTATTCCTAGTTTGCTTTCTGTGGCTCTGATAAAGCTTTCTGACCAAAAGCAGCTAAGAGGAGAATGGCTTCATTTGGCTCATATTACATTCAACATCAAGGGAAGCCAAGGAAGGACCCGGGCAATAACTGAAGCAAAGACCATGGAGGAATGCTGCTGACTGGCTTGCGGCCTCTGGCTAGCTCAGCTTGTTTTCATTTGAGATCTAGTACCACCTGCCCAGGGCCAACATCACCCATACCAATGGTCAATGCAGACAGTGCTCCACAGATATACCTCCTGGCCAATCCAAAGGACGTCATTCCTCAACTGACTTTTCCTCCTCTCCGGTGATTCTAGTTGGTGTCTAGTTGGTCATCTAGTTGGTGTTATTGGGCTCAGAGGGGAGGGCAAAGGACAGTTAACAGGTATGGGATGCGGTTAGATATTCTAATGCTCCCAAGGTCAGGATGGCAAGTACAAGATATAATTAACTGTGCACTTCAAAACAGCTAGCGGACTTGGATGCCCACCCCCAAACATGATATGCTTGAAGTGATGGATTTGTAGATTACTTGACTTCCCTGTACTGTAAAAAGGTCTCTTAAAAGGCTATATTGTGCCGGGCGTGGTGGTGCATGCCTTTAGTCTCAGCACTTGGGAGGCAGAGGCAGGTGAATTTCTGCGTTCGAGGCCAGCCTGGTCTACAGAGTGAGTTCCAGGACAGCCAGGGCTACACAGAGAAACCCTGTCTCGAAAAACGAAAAAAAAAAAAAGACTATATTGTATTGAAGACCATCTAGAGCAGTTGACTTTGGATGATTTGAACCTCAGGTATCCATCTGCATAGACAGAGTTTTGCAAACCAAAAGTCTGTTTTCCTATTACTGGAAGCAAAGACAGAAAGGCCTTGTTAAACTGTATCCCAGGAAAAGCAATCAACAAAACCTGTTGAGAAATTCTACAAGATAAAGAATCTGCTTCTTTCTTGCAGTTAAAAATGGCGGAAGCAATGTTCCAGAAATGCTGAGATAACACATACCTTAAAAATATGAATTAAAGTGCCTTAAAAAAAAAAAAAAAAAGCTAAATACTGTGTGAGTTCCAGAACACCCAGCCAGTGCTACACAGAGAAACGATGTCATAAAAACAAATAAGCAACAGCAACCAACCAACAGGGGAAAAAAAGCTAACTATTATATTTGGGAATATAATAATTACTGTACTTGAGAATTAAAACAATATAGAAAACCTAGGAAGCTTCTACCCGAATATTGGGACAATGACAGTTGCTCTAAAGTATGGGAGGTGCTGCACTTAGGAGAGGGTACTCCAATGTATAAACTCATTTCCCAAGACCTCTAGTTCATTTGTAAGGATTGCAGAGGCAAAATATAAGGAAAAAAAAAAAAAAGGACGGAACTTAGGTGAGCGCATGCCTTATGACATGCAAGTACACCTAAAACTTCACTATATGCTGTCTTAAGCAGTACACAGACCCAGAGTTTGCAAAGGAAGAAGTGTAGCTAGCTAGTGAACCATTCTGTGAGAAGTAACTGCTATTTAACTGCAAATTTGCTGAACTGAACTTACATCCCTCCCTGGCACTGAAAGACCTCAACAGCAGTCAAATTATATGGAAAGAAACTGAGGAAAACTGAAGGACTTATGTCTGCAAATCTGCTGAGAGCCACCTACATACCAGAAGGCTATTTCAGGGTCAACTATATTTAGTCTTGAGATTATTTTTCTACACATTTTTGTCACATGTAGCCCTGAGTACTCTTAAAACTGAGTTCTCCTGGTAAAAATTTACCTTAGTCAATTTTTTCAAAGCTTAGCTATTCTGTCTGTTTTTTTTTTTTTCCTGTATTCCCAATTTCAATACCCAATATACCACACAAAACATCCTTTCATACACTAGAAAATGGCTTAGTGTCAGCAAGATAGCTCAGCAAATCAGGGGGCTTAGCGCTAAGCTCGACATCCCAAGTTCTATCCCCAGAACACACATGGTAGAAGGGATGGAGACTCCCACAAATTGTCCTCTGACCTCCACACATGCACACCATGGTATGTGCACAAACGTACACTCTGAATTCCTTAATGTTTAAAGAAGTTTGATAGCCAAACTGATTAAACTAAGGATGTTACTTTTCAAAGCTCACTTCTGTTTTTATTTTTAGTACTTGTGCACGATTGTTTCACCTGCATGTCGGTATGTCTACTGTGTGAGTGCCTGGTACCTACTGAAGTCAGAAGTGTGTGTTGGGTCCCCTGGAACTGGAGTTACAGAAGGCTGTAAGCTGCCATCTGGGTGCTGGGAACCAAACCAATCAGGGGCCTCACAAAGACCAGCAGCTGTTCTTAACTGCTGAGCCACTTCTCAGTCCCCCCAAAGTTCTCATTTAATGTATCTGTTGGCTACAAAACATCGGATGTTACCAAGGTTTCTTACTCTCTGAAATCCCCTCTACTTCTCCTTCACTCCCAGCAAACCTCACCGTCTGCCAGGCGCACTAATCCTTTCCTTTGCTCCTTCACTGTCCCTACTTTGAAGGATTTGCTTTCTGGACTCCGTCCTTGCCCTCTCAGTTTGGACCTCCTGTGCTGAATCCAGTGATTAACCACCTCGAATATAATACCCTTAAGACACTATTTGAAAAACAAAAGAGTTGCACTCAAAACATCACCACTCTTGGCCACTGACACACATGTTCTCTGAGCATCTAAACTGGATATCTGAAGGAACTTCAGACCCAGTCAGTCTGTCCTAGGTTAATCCAATAGCTTCCCCTTCCCTTGGGCACTAACTAACTCAAATGCAGTAGGAGTCTTAATCCTTCCTCTGAAATGGCTCAAAACTGGCTCAGTTTCTCCAACCTTCTTTCCCCACAGGCCTTCCTTATCTTTCGCCAGAGCTGGGAGGACATGATTTCCTCAATTCTCTTGAAAGTTACTCTTTTTCCATTTAAAATGAACACCTGTAACTGCATCGAAGCTGCACCTTTAACATCAGACCTTAGCTTGTCTAGCTGCTCTGGTGTGATGGTCATCTTGGATCATGACCCTGACCCTGATAGAATAGTGACCGCTAGGAGACAAACAAGTTTGCCGGGGAGTTTCTGAGATGTTTCACTGCTATGACAGGAGCCACCTTGGGTATGCATGACTCTATGGGCTGAGGTGCAAGGCTGAGTAAAAAGAAGAAAGCAAACTGAGCCCAGCATCCCCATCCACTTTCTGACTATGGTGCAGCCTCCCACTGCCTTGCCCTCTCAAACTGTGGTCCAAAACAAACTCCCCAAGTGGCTTTTGTTGGGGATTTTGTTACAACAGACAAACAAAAACGAAAACAAAAACAAACCAATTAACTTAAGATTTTCGTCGCGTAGCAAAGGATCTTTGTAATGTTACTGTTTTGATTAGTGGGTGTGTGCAGGGTGCGTGGGTGTGTGCACGTTGTGGTGAAAATCCAATCCAGGTCCTTGTATATCTTAGGCTGTTAGGCAAAGGTTCTACCATCAACTATATCCTGAGCACCGCCCTGGTTCCCCCCAGTTTCCTTGCCTCGTGCTGTTATCCATCAAAATGGGCCGATACAGAGGAAGTGTATAGAAAGCACAACATTCTGCAGAGCAGGGGTCAATAAGCACCTTCTTGCCATCTAAGTGTGGAGCGTGATAAAAGCTCACCGGCAATGTTAGGACTTGCATGTTGACGGCATGGTCTGCATCATTTCATCTTCATAGCAGTGTTTATGAGGTAAGCAGCCACCCTACTTCACAGATAAGGCATAGAGGAGACTCTCGCCCAAGGTGACTAAGATACTGAACTTCAGATGTAAGTGTAGCTAAGCCCAGATTCTCCCCCCTCACCAACAACACATACAAACTCTGAAAGAACCAGAGTTCTTATGGAAATAGCATCGACATTTTCCCCTCCTAACTGTTCAAAGTCAAGACTTCAAACAAAATAACAGAAGTCAAAGGAAACTTAAAAGTATAGCTGCTTACCAAAGGGAGTGAAACGATAGCTGTCAGATGAACACGTTTAAAACACTTAGAATCTCAACTAAATGCTCTCCCATGGTACAAACCAGACCTTTCTCCTCCAAGGCCTTTCCTAGGCCACCTATTACTTCTCTGTTTTTCATGACACTTTTGCAGCTGGCTTTACTTCCTGTCACGGAATCACAGCATCAACACTACGCAGAAAATGCTACCCCTCCCTTGAAAATCTTTTGTGGTTAACCAAGAAATTGACAGTGAGCTCAAGAAACAACATTTCATGTTCCCTAATTGTTGGGTCTCTCTTGCCTCCACTAGCAACTCTTCCTCTAAGCATTGTATTGCGCTCCTTACAGACACGCTAAGAGTTGCTCCCCAGCATCCCAGAATACAGTGTCCGCAGACCGCCCACTGTCAACACCCACTCGACACCCGGACCAACCACCGACGTCATCACCACCTACTCATGGGACCCGCCTTCTAGACACAGCTCCCCTCATCGGACCGCGCGCCATTGAGACATTGAGACAATGCGACGACATTGAGAGACACAGAGAGACAATGGGACATGCGGGAGAGGGTTGGGTTCTCCCGTGTGTAATTAATAAATAATGTTTCTTCCTTGTAGCTCATCCCTATTTTAGGTTGTTTAGCCCTTCAGTACGAACCCAGCCCAAGGTGTTTTCTGCCCACGCAGATACGGTGCCAGTGGCATGATGCAGAAATACACACCTAATCTTGCACAAGGGGAACAAACACACCTCTACCATCTTGTTGCAAAACACCCATGACTTCTACAGCTCTAAGAGTGTAAAAATGTACTCGGTTTCTGAGATAAGATTAAAAATTCGGGGCTGGAGAGATGGCTCAGTGGTTAAGAGCACTGACTGCTCTTCCAGAGGTTCTGAGTTCAATTCCCAGCAACCACATGGTGGCTCACAACCATCTGTAATGGAATCCAAAGCCCTCTTCTGGTATGTCTGAAGACAGCTACAGTGTACATTAAATAAATACATATATAAATACATAAAAATAAATCTTTTAAAAAAAAAATTCGGTGATTCCAGAACTTTGGAGGCTGAGACAGGAGGATCACACTTTTAAGACCAGCCTAGAGTACATGCCAAGAATTTATCTTTAACAAGAATTATAAGATAAAAATAAAAACACAGCTCTTAATCCAATGTAATATTTATAGCTGCTTAAATAGTCTCTTGCGTATATAAGATCTGGGTAGAAATGTTTACCAACTTGCCATCTGATGAGCAGTGGTTGGGACATCAACTCTGACCATTTAGAACCCTGCAACAATATAACTGGAAATTTCTATATAGTGTTTCCAAATATGCTTTAAAAATTCAATTAATTGAGGCATTCCCTCCAGGAGGGAGTAAGGCAGCTCATAAGATTTCAGAAGCCACCAAAACTTAGAAAGTTCTAGAAACTCAGAAAGTGGGAAGCTTCACAACCCTGTCCCCAAAGTTATAAACGTGGTTAAGTACTGCTAGGTACGTATGCTAGGCACATACGACTATCTGTGCTGAGGGTTTTTTTTTTTTTTTTTTTTGTTTTTTTTTTTCTTGTTTTGTATGTACGGTAGAGAGCTCCAGGAATGGTCACCCACATTGAGGTGAGCTTTATGAGTGACACAGTTGCCTTTGAGACAGTCACGCATAAGGAAATCTCACCTATG
>NC_034600.1:47276285-47282148 GCF_900095145.1 Mus pahari | reverse complement strand
CTGCTAGGTACGTATGCTAGGCACATACGACTATTTGTGCTGTGGTGTTTTTTTTTTTTTTTTTTTTTTGTAAGTACGGGAGAGAGCTCCAGGAATGGTCACCCACATTGAGGTGAGCTTTATGAGTGACACAGTTGCCTTTGAGACAGTCACGCATAAGGAAATCTCACCTATGCTCCTGTACCTAACCCCACAAAAACATGCTGATTTACCAAGCCAGACTTAGGCAGAATTGTCTTTTAACAGACTATGGCGTCCTGCCTAAGGAAAATGAAACGTTTACTCCCCCCGCCTCCTTCTCTTTCTCCCTCTCCCCATCTCGCCCCTCCTCCCTTCTCCCCCCCCAAGCAAAGTCATATAGCATAGAAAGTCACCATGCACTGTGATGTATATAACTAATCAGATAGAGTACCTCATTGAAAATAAATAGGAGATAAGGACCCTCAATACTCAATACTCTGACCTACTTTTCACTGCATAACTCAGTGAGGTCTATGCTACCTCCTATATTTTGAATAAAATATTCAGAAATCTTACAGAAAGTCCAAAGGCCACACTAGCATACAGCCAATACCTCCTTTAGTAAAGGAAGGCTATTATCAGTCCTACACTCAGCATTCTCCCGACTTACGATGGGGGAGCCCTCGGGAGGCAGAGGTAGACAGATCTCTGAGTTCAAGGCCAGCCTGATCTACACGGTGAGTTCCAGGACAGCCAGGGCTACACTGAGAAACCCTGTCTTGAAAACAAAATCAAAAAAACAAAAGCAAAAGAACAAAACAAAAAAAAAAGAAAAGAACAACATTACACTTTTGAGTTATAATTTTATCTTTCTCCCAAATTAAGTCATACATTGAAGTGAAGACGGATGGTTATTATTTACAGAATCCAGTTATTTATTAGACTCAATAACATAAAAAAAAAATCCATGTTATTCAATTTTCTGTTGCTGTGACATAAGTTACTTGAAATCACCAACTTCAGGAGGAAAGTTCACTCTGCTTCACACATCATGAGATGAGGCAACAAAGACAGAAAGGCAAGAGTCTAGTGTCCCTTCCAAAGACGTGTCCCCAGTTATATCCCCTGATACCCTGATAAAATCCCTTTAAAAGGTTCTGTCCTTCCCAGCTAGGAAACGTGCCTGCAGCTTAGGGCCTTTTACTACATCAAAACCTTCCCTCTGAAAACTTTCACGACCCATAAGCCTTGTGATTAAATCCAGTTTGTTTTTTACATGGGCATCTTCAAAACCAAAAGGGAAACACAAATCGGTAAGGATGGCTCCTACACGGTGACAGCTTTACCAAAATAATTCACATAGGCTAGGCCCGGCTAGGTATGCCGGAAGTCACAAGGCACTGGTAAGAGGAATGATAAATCAAGGTCGTCTTGAGCTCGCTGGAAAAGAGGAGGGAGAAGCCAGTTTCACAGGGACACTCGTGGTCCAGCGAGGAAGACTGCAGAGGGCAGAGGAGCTGTGGAGAGCTTTCTGGAAGAGAAAGCACATCGGGGAGAAGATATGTAACCTAACAACAGGCGACCCTCCAGGGCTCAGAACAGCACACCTTGCCCCTACCCTTGGGGCACCTAGGCCAGTCCCACTATTTCTCTGGAAACTGGAAGTATCATTGTATAATTCTCGGTCTCTTCATTTAAGAACCTCCATACCTCTAACTCATCTCCAAAGTGAGATCGATCGACTTCCACCTTCTCCCACCCTGAAGGGACATTTCGGCATGCATGCGCACACTGTCTTAGATTGCTTCCCTACTGTGGTGATAAACACCCAGACCGAGTGCAGCATAAGAAGGCAAGAGTCCTTGCTCAGTCTGTCCTGAAGGTAAGGCAGAGCAGACACAGACAGAGGCAGCAACCTGGAGGCAGGAGCTGAAGCAGAGGCCATGAAGGAGTGCTGCTTAATGGCTTGCTCTACCTGTTGTTTTTTTTTTTTTTTTTTTTTTACAGTACCCAGAAACTCCGAGTACCTCTGCATGTACTCACGCGTGCACATTTATGCATGTGCATGCACATATTAATAAATATAATTTTTTAAAAATTTAAGTGCACTATTCCTGATAGCTCTGCTATGCTTGCAGACAGGAGCCTAGCGTAACTGTCTTCTTAGAGGCTTCATTGAGCAGCTGATGGAAACACACACACAGATCTTCAGCTAAAGGTTAGGTGGAATTCAGGGATTCTTCTGGAAGAGTAGGGAGAAAGAATGAGGGAGCTGGAGGGGTCAAGGACACCACAAGAGGATCTACAAAGTCAACTAGCCTGGGTCCTTGGGGCCTCACAGAGACTGAGCCACCAACCAAAGAGCAAGCATGGGCTGGACCTAGGCCCCCTACACATGGGCAGCGTCTGGGCAGCTTTGTCTTCATGTGAGTCCCCTAACATCTATCTGGAGTGGTGGCTGACTCTGACTCTGTTGCCTGCCATCTACCCCCTAGCTGGGTTATCTTGTCTGCTCTAAGTGGGAGAGGATGTACCTAGTCCTGCTGTGACATTATGTGCCAGGGTGGCCTGGTCCTCAAGGGGGACTTCCTCTTCTCTGAGGTCAGAGGGGTGGGGGTGGGGGTGGGGTTGTGAGGCTGGGAATGGAAGGGGAGGAGGGGGAGGGCAGCTGGGATCAGGATGTAAGGTGAACAAATGAAAATAAAACGAACGAATGAAAATCTTTAAGTGAAGGGTAAAAGCTATAAAGGTAAGGGGTGAATCATACAACAAAACTGGACTACAAAAATTACTGGGTAGAGATAGAGCCTAAGTCTGTGAAGTATTTGCCGTGGTGCAGGTATGAAGGCCTGACCTCAAATTCCTACCACCCACCTAAAATACATGCTGGTAAATCCCCAAGGCTCTTCCAGTGGGCCCAGGTTCAATTCCCAGCAGCCACCATAGTGTCTGGATTGTCTGCAACTCTTGTTCCACGGAATCCAATGCCCTCTTCTAGCCTCCACAGACACCAGGCTAGAAGGTATTGTATGGACTGACATGCAGGCAAACAGCTATATAAGATGGAAGAAGCCAGCTAACTTCAACCTCTGGCTTCCACATGCAAGTGTGCACACGTACACACGCACACAAATTACGCAATGGGCAAAACTATTTTAACTTTTATAAAAAGCATACCCAAAAGGAATATGTGCTTTAGTCCTTCTACCTCATTGCCACCAATTTTTTTCAAAACAAGTAGGAAATCAGTAAAAGGTATTAATAAACAAATATACACGGGCATGAAGAAAAGCGTGTTTAAATTGAAAATGCTAATTTAAACGGTATTTCAGCTTTAACACTCACAGAGGACACAGTTCAGGGAGTCTGATAGGATCTCGTATTAGTGAAAACAGAGAGAAGCTAGCCGAAATGTGGGTGTGTGAGAGGACAGGCTGTGCAAGACAATTCCACAGTACCTATGAAAAGTGCACCTCATTTCTAACTCAGTAGCTCTCCGTCACCGTACTCTTCCGGGGAAAGCATTCGGAGCTACGCCCATGGAGTTATCTAGAAGGTGTTCATTGTTACATAATTTAGAACAGAAAGATGTGTGCGAGCAAGCTCATTAGGAGAAACACCCTAGCCAACTGAGCCACTTACACGGCTCACACGACCGAAGAGACAAGCCAGCAGTGTATTATGTACTAAGCCTAAAGCACCGAGACCTGGCATTGGAAGACATGAAGCCCGGCTCTCTCAGTTCCTCTTTCACGTCTCCACGGGGTGCTCCTGTAGCGTGGGGCCCGCAATGGCTACGGAGTGGATCAGAGGTGCTTTGGAGCTCACTGACATCTTCTGTCCACATCCTCAGCAGTCACTGCACAGCCAGGGAGGGGGTGCAGCCTTCCCACTGTGCTCTCCTTTGCCGTCCGCCTTCCTGAGGGAGAGGCACCCGCAAGGGTTCCTGTCTGTGCTATGTCGCAGCTTGGTGGAGCCTCAATAGCACACTAGTATAAATTGGTGCCCCAAGCCTCTCCGAGGTCTCTAAATAATCTGGGGGCTTTGAGGGAGAGAGCTTTGGAGGACTTCTTTGCATGATAGGAGCCCGGAGCCTTTAACACTCTACGGAGCTAAAGCGAAGAAGACCACAGTGTCCTCCCTTTGGGCTGTCAACCTTCCCCTTAGGTCAAACCTTCCAAGGTGTGTCCACCCAGGAAGGATCAGCTTCCTGGGGCTTCTAATTTCTGCTCCTGCCTTGCGTGTAGTCACACAGCTGTGTACCTGCATGACTCTAAAAAACAAAAACATCATGGCCTGAACCCAAGAATACATCCCCTCACTCGGAAGACGACAGAGGCAGGCAGATGCGAGTTCGAGGCCACCCTGGTCTATAGAGCAAGTTCCAGGACAGCCAGGGCTACACAAAGTAACCCAGTCTGAAAAAAAAAAAAAAAACAAAAACAAAAACAAAACACCAAAAAGAGGCGGGACTTAATCCATCGTCTTCAGGTCACTAGAAGCCCTATAACGGGATTAAGTAGCTCTTGACAAAAACTCTTTCTTTTTTTTTTCCTGGAACTCAAGCTGTAGACCAGGCTGGCCACGAACTCAGAAATCCACCTGCCTCTGCCTCCCAAGTTCTGGGATTAAAGGCATGCACCACCACTGCCCAGCAAAACTCTACCTTCTAATGAGAAGTGAAGCAGCCAGCCTGTTAGAACACAGCTCTCCCTACCTCCAGCTTCAAGACACTGAGATGCTTCCTCCCACACGGCTTCACCATCTTCCATGGGCACTGACTAGAGACTGCAAATTATTCAGGCTTCCAAAACTTTGAGTAAACCAACCTCCTCTTCAGGACGAGGCTGCTTCCGGTACTCACTCCACTGTAGTGACAAGAAACTAAGACACAGAGCTCCCTCTGGTACTTGCAGCACAAAGACAAATGTATCTGCATGAACACACGGCCTCACATCGTCAACATAAAGGCCTAAGATGCCATTCCGCATCCTACAGAGATCTAAGATGTCATTCCACATCCTTCAATGCCCCAAACAGACTTCCACATGCAAGACCTCTCTAGTCAACAATGCTAATATTTCTTTTACTGAAACCAGGATGCAGGGCAGGTGCCACTTCTGTTCCGCTGGTGCTCTAGTGGACCGTGTCCTGTTTCCTCTGTCACTCCTTGTGAATGTCAGTGTTCACTCACATTTTTTCTTCTTTGTACATGACCAGTTTTTATGTAATACTTGACAACTCAAATATCACTAACTGCTTCAGGCCACTAAAGCGGTCTAGGATCTTCCCTGAGGCAAACAGTTCAGGAGAGCAGCTGCACAGGAACACACACACACACACACACACACACACACACACACACACACACACAGAGTCCATCTGCTCAAGCTCCTGACCCTACAACCTGAGAGGTCCCGCCTGCCTGTGGCTAGGCAACAGGGCTGCATTTCACCATCTCCAGTGACATTACCAAACCTTAGAGCAGCTAAATTAGCATACGTGCACCTCCAGCTTCTGCTTCCTCCTTCCCTCCTGGGGACCTTGCCAGGTCGGCTGCCCACACCTTGGCTGGTAAACACAGTATGGGTTGGGTCAGCAATGTAAACGCACACCTCTGCATCACCAGGCTGATCAAGAAAGTGGCCAGCTGATGTTTTGATTTTCATCTTGTTGTTTAAACTACAACACTGACACGCTAAAAAAACAAAGTACAAGGTGCAGAAGAGAAAGCACTGGAGACTAACAATATAGAAACATTCTGATTACAGTAATATAAGCAATGACTGCCAAATAGTCCATTACCAAAAGATGACTTTTAAAAATCCCCAGTAATAAAAAAAAAGAAAAAAAAAAAAAATCAGCCGGGCGTGGTGGCACACACCTTTAATCCCAGCACTCG
>NC_034600.1:47268839-47276138 GCF_900095145.1 Mus pahari | reverse complement strand
AATAGCAGAGCGCGGAAAGATAGTTTTTCCTCTTTAGTAACATCAATTCCACTTCCACAAACTCATTATTCAGGAATTACAGTCCCTAAACTTAACCGAGTTAGGGTTAAAGCATTTAATATGACCTTATTTTCATAGATTTTGAATATATCACTCCAAAGCTACTCTATCTATCATTCACTTTAATAACAATTTAGTTATTTTAGTGTTTCTTTACTGCTAAAAGAAATGAATAATTTGGCCTTAAGAAGTTATTTGGCCCAGCACAGACCCTGGCGCCAGACTGCCTGGGTTCAAAAGAGAGTTCCCACTTGGGATTGGTCAGATCCTTCAGTCTCCTTGTGCGTCTGTTTTCATCTACAAACTGAAATAACAACAGTGCTCACCTCAAAGAATTGCTATGAAGGCTAAATCCTATTAAAGACATGTGGCACACAGTCAACACCCTGACTTTCTCAAGCAAATAAAAAAGATCTTATGCTAAAAAAAAAAAAAAAAAAGTAATCAGGCTGTTGTTGTTGTTCCGTCTTTAAACCAAAGGCTATGTTTGTTCGTTCTCCCCGGCACAGGGTCCACATCTTTCCCTTTCTCATTGAGTAAAGTTATGGAGTGCAGCCAAAGTTGGCATTCTGACCCAGGATTTGTAACTAAGGTATTATGCTTGACTCACTCTGAAAAAAAAAAAAAATACATTAAGCCAATAGAAATATCAATTTCCAAAATGGCCAGAGGGGAAAAGAAAGCAGAGTTGCAGCAAGAGGGAGATGCCATGAGTGCTATTTACAAACAAGGGTGATGTTGAAATCATTATTGGCAAAATGTATCCTTCGTGGAAAACACAGACTCCAGTCCTTAGACCTCTAATGACAGCACTACGGATGTGGCAAGCGAGTGAGGTTTCAGATCAACCAATTTTCATGAGATAGTTCTTTTAACATATATATTTTTTAAAAGATTTATTTATTTATTATACATAAGTACACTGTAGCTGTCTTCAGACACACCAGAAGAGGGCATTAGATCTCATTGTGGATGGTTGTGAATCACCATGTGGTTGTTGAGATTTGAACTCAGGACCTTTCGGAAGACCAGTCAGTGCTCTTAACCACTGAGCCATCTCTCCAGCTCTAGACGGTTCTTTTAAAAGTGTATGGGAAGTAAGATAACACCTATGGTTCAAACTTAAATTCCATGTACCAACAAATATAGCTCCCAACATGAGAGCAATACGCCCACATAATATACACCCACAGCTCAAAGACTCAAGTGTGCCAAAATTAATGTCAGATCTTTGCTTTTCTCAAACATCACTTCAGACCTTTAAAAAGGGATTTACTCCATAAGAAATGTTGCAACAGAAGAAAAGCTCCCAACTCAAAACCTTCAAGTGTCTCCATAGCAAACAAGGCTTTCTTTTACGGGGGAGACCGGCAGACTAGCCAGATCTTTGAGAGAAGATGGACAAACAGCTAAGAACACAGAAGTCATGATCAGCCCTGGGCGCCAGTCCTTAGGATGCTCAGACAGGAACCAAGTGACGTGCAGGGGGAACCCAGAGCGACATGCACAAACCAAGGCAATAAATAAACAACGGGCAGCTGTCAACAACTGTGCTTTCGTAAGAGCAGGGATCTGGTTTCGGTTGAATGATTAGAATAAAGAGTAGCTAAGAGCTAACTAAGCCTTCTGTAGGTTATGTAAATACCTAGCACGGTTTAAGTTAATAAATAAGGTATTTCTTGTTGTGGCCTTGAGCATTAATCCTTGATTTCCAGGCACCAGCTTGTGCTGAGTGAGGCTTGTGTCCTGAAATCCACTCTGCAAGACTGGCCAAAGAACTCTCCCCTGTATCCCTCTCAAATGAGTGGTTCATCTCACAGAGGCAACCCACACACACACACACACAAAATGAACAAATAACAACACAGGAATACAGACTTAACTTTTACAAGAATAAGTCCCAAACGTTGTAATACAAACATCTGGGAATAACAAAGAACTGCACAAATTTTTCAATAATGTCTATCCAAACAAACAAGCAAACAAACAAACACAAAACAAAAAAAACTCATCACACACTGGCAATGGCTTGGAAAATCTGCCACACACACTGTTTGTCTAGTCACATGAAACAAAGACTAGAGAAATGGCTCAGAAGACTGGGGAAATAGTCAAACTGTATATGATATTTTAAAAAAGTAAAATAATAGTCCCTAATGTAATAAAACAGGCTGAAAGAGTTTAGATTCTAATTTTGCTATTGAACTGTTTATTAACCGGAACAGACTGCTCTTATTAATTTAAAAATTCTACAATCATTTGGCATATTGAAAACCCAAATTGGGAAAGACCAAAGCCATGACTTATTTTTAAAATCTTTTCAAACTTATTTTGGCATTTTGAGACATGACCCACTTACCCGTCACTGAGATATTACAGCTTTTTAAGGAAAGGTTTGAGTATTTCGCCATCATTTCTTCTCGAACAGGTAGACTTGTAAAAGTTGAATCTGTAAGACAAAATTGCGTGTGGTCACATTTTAGATATTCTTACCAAGACTTGGTGACTATTTGAAAAACAGCTTAGAGCGGGCTTAGTGAGCAAAGGTGCTTGCTGCCTAGCCTAATGACCAGAGTTTGGGTGTGTGTGTGTGTTTGTATTGTGTGTTGTGTTATGGTGTGTGTGTGTGTGTGTGTGTGTGTGTGTATATATATATATATATATATATATATATATATATATATATATATATATATATATGCATATATATACATATATATACACATATATATACATATGTATATATACACATATATACATATATATATATACATATACATACACACATACAGCATATATATAGAGAGAGAAGGGCATGTATAACACACACATATGATAAAGGGGTCTGGTCAACATTCTTTCCTAATAAAAATTATTCATTCCCATTCTTGGGCACAGCACATATTGGGTAAGTTCAAGGCAGAAGCCACAAACCACTCAGCGCTCTTAGGAAGGGAAAAATGAGTACGAAAGCAAGTCACATGGCAGCCACCTGACCTAGAAGGTTGCCAAGCGTCTATCCCCTCATTTGGAAGCCCTCCTTTCCTGGCCTGGCTGACCCCTGAGATGTCTCATCACATGCCCTATCTCTGAAACAAGAAGGGAGACCTTTTCAGAGGGGCAAACCTCAGTCTGAGGATCCTTAGTCTGAGTCACACAGCCAGTCAGTCACAGGAGAGTGACAATGACTGAAAAAAAATAAGGGAGGGCTTTGTGACATTTTCCCTCTGACCCCACTTAACCAAGGAAGGATAAAAGCACCTGGTATACAGTGTGTGCTGACAAGGAGTGAGGTGGGGTAAGCGAATCCCTAAAAGCTAATGAGTGCTAAAGCAGCTGTTTGGGTCACAATTGATTTAAAAGTCATTAAAATTTCAGAGAGGCACTTATTTCTGGTACTAACTGTCCCACGCCTGTGTCCTCCTTCACACGTGAGCACAGGATCTACAGAGTGTAAACCCGACCCTAGAAAGGGAATGAGGTCATAGTTAGGAGATCACAGCTGGGGCAATTTCCTTTTTCACCTCCAGGGACCAACTCTGAAAGAACAGATCTGGGATCTACATTAGAAAGAGGAAGATGGACGGGCTCTAAGGCTGAGTGGAGCTGGACAAAAACCCCAGCTCACAGAAGCTGAAAGAATAACAAGAGAAGGAAAACCAGGCCACCTGATGCAAGAGAATCTAGAGAATTCCAGAACATACTAGCCATTTCACCCATAGCTAACTCCCAGTATATATATGAACACACCAAAAGAGGGCATCAGATCCCATTACAGATGTTCATGAGCCACCATGTGGTTGCTGGGAATTGAACTCAGGACCTCTGGAAGAGCAGTCAGTGCTCTTAACCCCTAAGCCAGCCCCACCATCAACCTATTTATCTCATCATCTTATTTTGGTTTTTTCAAGACAGGGTTTCTCTGTGTAGCCCTGGCTGTCCTGGAACTCGTTCTGTAGACCAGGCTGGCCTGGAACTCAGACCTTCACCTACCTCCTGAGTGCTGGGCTTAAAACAGTGTGCCACCTTTGCCCAACTAAAGCATCAATCTTTATCGGATAGTCTCCTTTCCAATGAACTTGCAAGAGAATTCCTTTAGGAAGCAGCCCGAACAAATGCTACAGTATAAAAGCACGGGAGGGGACACTAGAAGAGTAAAAGGGACTTCTCTGGACATTTTCTGCAATTAAAGAAGCGTATGTGGGAAACCTCTCTGCCTCTAGGAGGGCACTGGCATTGAGGGGATGATTTAGCAAGCATGTGTATGCAGCAGAAACTGGCAGGGGAAGACCCAGACAGATGTGGTTTGGATCCATCCCTGGAGGGATCAGGCCGAGTCACAAAAAAAAGAAAAATAAAACGGAGAGGTAAGAATTGCATGTCCCAAGCCAAGTTGGCCAGCGGCTTGTGACCTGCACTACCCGAATGGGGTCGACACAGCTCAGTGCTTTGATGGCAAAGTCTCTACGATAAATATCAATTCTTGGGGGGAAGGGGTGAGGGGGTTAGAAGTCCCATCAACACTGGGAGACGGTGCCAAGTTTAAAACATGCATTCTTCGAGGTATTACAATCACCCTCTTCTTAATCATTTCTGGACATTTTCCACCTGGCTTTCTCTTACGGGTAGTGGCAAAACACCAACATAAAAGAATAACAATTCGTGGTTGTTCCAGAGATTAGAGGATTTTTTTTTTTTCCTCCCTCAGCAGAAGAGATGGTGCATGAAGATACTGCCTCAAAGAACTGAGTGGTAACCTAATTTTTACCTATTGTACATGGTGTGAAAAACGTCTTCCATGTAGGTGTTTTCCACATGTTACATATTAAAATAGATCTTGCTAGAGTAGAAGGGCTTATAACTGATGGCAGAAACACTACCAAATGAACTAAATGTTATAGTCCTTCTAAAGCTACTCAATTTTCACTCTCTAGACTTTGTGCTTTGTTTAAAGGAAGCAAACTGGGAAGGGTATAAGACAGAAGAAATGCTAGAAAACAACGCACAGTTTTAAGATTTGTTTTTTACTTAAGTAAGGAAATGAATTCATTCAAGGGCATCTCCTACAAAAATAACTATTTCCTCTAAATATGATGATGATAGGCCAGATGATTCAGGGTCTATGATCAGTGCCGTTTATCCACGAGGCTGAAGCAGGAGGATTGCAAATTCAAGGCCTGCCTGGGTAAATCCTTGGAGGCAGTGAAATACTGTCTCAAAATAATAGAAGACCAGGATATATGTCAGTGAGCGGACACTTCTGAGCATGTGTAAAATACTCCGTCTAGACCCCATTCCTTAGAAAAAAACTTATAAAAAAAAAAAAAAAAAAAAACCAATATTTTCCCACTATCTCTTCATTGCATCTTCTCTAGATATGTTTTTTAAGAATGTATTTGCATGCATGTGTGCCTTTGTGAGTATGTGTGGGTCACATGCATGCAGAAGTCTGTGTAGACCAGAATAGCATCAGCTCCCTCCCACTGAGCGCGTAGGTGATCATGAGCTACTAGGTGCATAGGGAAAAAGCTGGTTCCTCTGCGTGAAGAGTGCATTTCAGGTTAACTACAGAGCTCTCTCTCTTCATTACATGTTTGTGTTTCAGATTCAATCCTTTTTATATAAAATGGCATAACTCAATGGTAGAGCATTTGTCTAGCATGAACAATACTCTGTATTCAAGCCACAGTACTGAGAAAAAGAAGTGGTAATTAATTATGTCTCACCTACATACTTTATTGCTACTATCAATGCACACTCTTCAATTATGAATAAATCCTCATTTTAACATCCTAACATACAGTATTATAAATACACAATTATAAAAAAACCACTACAACTCAGAACAGGTAAGATATACCAGTGATAAATATTAAGTGTGAAAATCAGTGTATTTCTTCCTAGAGGCAATATTATATGTAACCACAGGACTGCATGTTATGACTTACCTATAACTTTAAAACAGATTATTACCAGGTAAAATTCTGCTCATGAACAATGCATTTGGAATTACACTTCCAGGTTCTAAGTATCTAGTATTCCTATCCCCTGTTTTGCATTGTGGACATTATACCCCAGAGTTTGTTGAGAAAATAAAGAAGAGCTGTAACTGAATTGTCCTGATGGTATCATTTAAAAGTCAACCTTTAAGAGTCACAGATAAATAATCTTCCAGATAGGTAACAAGTATATTTCAGATAATATGAGATTTACTAGACAAGAGTTTATATATAGTTATTTTATAATTGAGTTTTAAAAAAATGAAAGTTTAATGACAAGCACAATGTGTACTTTTATATAACCTCCTAGCACATTCCACAATAACAGCCCTACAATCAAGCATTATCCAGACCAAAATAATAAATGATGCGGAGGCTGAGAAATCTTGGCTTTGAAGTAGGTCGATCCTCTACCTCTGTCCTTAATCCAGTATGCTGCTTTTCATAACCTGCGAACAATCCTGTAACTCCATGGTCTGTTCTACACAGTTTACACACAAATAATTTAAAGCACAAATATTATTAAGTCATACTTCACGGGTGACTAACCTTGCTTGGGTCTACTAAAAGGATCTTTTTAGGAAGAAACCCATTGCTGGGTGGATCACCGAAACATAACACAGGAAACCAGCTATGGCTTGCTCCTTGCCCCTAGATATATGGCAAAGGCACTCTGAGCATTCAGATCAATCAAAATTCCATCTCAGGTTCTTGACTTGTGTAACTGAAAGACCAAAAAAAGGTTCTGTGCCTGAACATGATAGTACATGTCTGTCATCTCCGCACTTGGGAGGTGGTGGCAGAGCTATCTGGAATTCAACTACATCCTTGGCTACCAGTGAGTCGGAGGCCAACCACAGATATATAACCCTCCCTCCCCCCAAATAAAACAAAACAGAGGAGACTCTGTCTTGGATTAAGGTGGATACATTATTAATGCTAATGTAACTCAGTAACTTAGAAAACAGGGGGAAAAAGGTATTAATTAAAATGAAGAGCACCATCTTTAAAGAAGTCTCTCCTTCCTATAACATCACAGAAATAATCTGTTACACCTGAATGATGATGGTACCTTCAGGAGTTTATTTTTAATAAACTGTTATAAAGGACTTTTTTTGTTTTTCTTCTATGTTAGTGTATGTGTGCTAAGTTGTTGAGTCACAAGGCTGTCCTTGTTATTGTGAAATATGAGAAGCCAGAAGGAATTACAAGGGGGAGGGGAGAGGGAGGGGAGGGGAGG
>NC_034600.1:47233461-47268734 GCF_900095145.1 Mus pahari | reverse complement strand
GAGGAGAGGAGAGGAGAGGAGAGGAGAGGAGAGACCAGCTAGCCTTAGTACACATCTATTTCTGTTTAAGAACATGTTCTTTACAAAATAGTACCAGGAGTTGAAGGGACAACTCAACAGCTAAGATCACTTGCTGCTCCTGCAGAGGGCCTGAGCTCAGTTCTTAGCACCCACACCAAGTGGCTTAGGCTTACAGCCACCATTAGTTGAGTTCCAAAGAATACAGCGCATTCCTGTGCCATCAGCACCTAATGGTGCATATATTCACACACAGCTGCATGCACACATACACATAAATTTTTAAAAAATTATATACATATACATACACATATATATATATGATAATATATATGATTATATATACATGATTATATATATTACCAAACACGCAGGTGATCAGTTCTCAACTGCTGTTTTAATGGAATCCCTATGGTATCAAGCTTTCTCTGAAAAAGCTGAGTTAATGTTTTTCTTCAGACGATTTCAGGTTTATAGGACACGTCAAGAACTGACATTCCCCGCTGATCTATGTTAGGGGTACACTGCTGACGAGATAAATCAGCCCCCTCTCTGGCCTTCCCGAGTCTTTCCTGCAGAGGAAACACCCCAAGGCCGCCCAGGCTTCTCTGAACTCAGGAAGCTGGCATGTCTGCATTGCCAGCTCTGGCCACACTCCTGCTAAGTCTCTCCAGTGTGCACATCTGCAGAAGGACCAGGTCGGAAGCACACACTTCCCGTCTCTCCGTTCTCCTTCACGGCAGCAGCTCGGCTCTTACCAGGCTGTCCTTGCCTCTTCAGCCTTGACCCTTAGGAAAATTCAGGCCTATTGTAATATGATTAGATTTGGGACAGGCAGTCCCGGCAGCAGTGCCGCTGAGGCAATTCTGTGCTCTCTTTACCATATCATCTCAGACCAAATGGCACAGAGGAACCAATATGGAGGAGGGGGGGAGGAGGAGGAGGAAGAAGAGGAGGAAGAAGAAAAGGAAGAAATAAAATAAGAAAACATTTTTAAAATATATTAGTAGTGATGGTTTTAACTTTGAGTGCTTGATTATACTGCCACAGTTCCCCAATGTAAGGTTACTCTTCTCCTTCGGAATTAGTAAGATTTCTCTAGGAAATTTCTTTAAAACTACGAAGAACTTTATGCTTCAGCAAACAGTCCCCCTAGTTTAATTATTACTTATCAGTCTGGACTCATGAATTCCAACATTGTTTAGTAATGTCACCATTAATATAGTACTCAGCAGATTAACGCGAAAGGCTCCTAAGGCCACGGCCAGCCCCAGCCACACAGCAAGATCCTCTTAGCTCGTCACCACCATCATCTGTTACTAGGATTTGTCTGGATGATCTGGCTCCTGGCTCTTCCAGACATGACTCATCATCCTTCAAGGACTTCATTGTTTTCTGGCACCCAGGTCTACACACTTTCCCACCCCAGCTCGGAATAAAGCAGCCATTTCTCCAACATTATTAAAAATAGTGTTCCCAGCCAACATCTAGGTATTAAGTATACTTAGTGTCTAGAAACCAGTGGACGGGGCTGGTGAGATGGCTCAGTGGGTAAGAGCACCCGACTGCTCTTCCGAAGGTCTGGAGTTCAAATCCCAACAACCACATGGTGGCTCACAACCATCTGTAACAAGATCTGAGCCCTCTTCTGGAGTGTCTGAGGACAGCTACAGTGTACTTACATATAATAAATAAATAAATAAATAAATAAATACTTAAAAAAAAAAAAAAAGAAACCAGTGGACGGAGCTACCAATATGTGTGTGCCCACTCAAACACACACACAACATACTTATCACATGGAACACATATGTATAATATGCATGTCATATATATATTACATATGTGACACAGATAAAGCGATGGAGGAGATTTATAGACATGAATTCACACTGAGAACATCAAGATTTTCCCTTCCCGGCTCATCCTCTCTTTATTTTCCTCTTCCCATGCATGATGGAAACCCTGTATCTTGCTTTCCTTGACAGACTTCCTGACTGCTCTAACTGAAGCACCAAGTTCCTCTTTTAAAGTCAGAGAGAAAATGAATCTAATTCATCGGGCTACACACTACATAGGCACAGTGGCTGTGCTATGATCAACTCATATATATATATGACATTCCACTGCAGCTGCCACATCTGTCCCCACATCTGTCCCCACACAGCTGCACTCCACACTCCCGAAGGCTTGTACTGGTCCGCCCTAGAGTATGGGTCAGATATTGCCTGTCTACATGCCACCGTGTAGAAGTCCTGGTCGCCTTGCTTTGCTCTGAGACTGGGGTGAGCTAATTCAGTGGAGTATCTTCTTCTCTGTGCTGAGCCTAACCTCGAACCTCAATTTACCCTTTTTGGGGGAAGCCATCCTCACTAGGATGTGTGCCTCTAGCCCCACCCACCAGGTAATGGTTCCTCCTGCTTCCATTCTTCCAAATACTATAGGACCACTCAGGAAAATATGAAGAGAAGGAGCTAAGGGTAGGGGGATGGAGTACCAGGATGCAAAGTAAGCTGAACATATTCTTAACAAAAGTTTACATAATTTTAGTGATGACCAAATTTTTAAACATCAGAAATAGCCCAATTAAAAATGGGCTTGTAATAAATCTCTTCATTTAGCCATTTTAAACACCTTTAGAGACAAAAATTGCTAGCGTTCTCTACAAACAGAATGGCAGGGAGATGTTGACATATAAGTAAGATTCATTCTAACAAGTATTTACTACCTAGACAATATAGTCTAGAAGGGAAGAGAATGAATCAAGGCAGTATACAGGCTATGTCTTTGGAAATTTAAAATGCCTGTCCCAAATTACTCCATTAAAAGGGTTTCAAAAATAAAATCACCTTGGTTTGTTGGTTATAATACTAAAAATGATGACAAGCCGGGTGTGGTGGCGCATGCCTTTGATCCCAGCACTCGGGAGGCAAAGGCAGGCGGATTCCTGAGTTCGAGGCCAGCCTGGTCTACAGAGTGAGTTCCAGGACAACCAGGGCTATACAAAGAAACCCTGTCTCAAAAAAACAAAAACAAAAAAATGATGATGACAAAAGATTACCTGTTCCTTTTACAGCGATTTTTTTTTTTTTTTTTTTTTTTTTAGATCTCTTATTTACTTGAAAACCCAGGGTATAGGTTAAGGCACGGACGGGGTGGCAAGCCTCATGACCTGAGTTCAACTCCCAGAACCCACGAGGGAGAAACAACTCAAGTTGTCCTCTGATGATCACATGAGCATTGCCAAACCCACACATGAGGACATGTGTATGTACATCCACAAAATAAAGAAAACAACAAAGATATCAAGAAAACCTTGAAGAAACCAGTGACTCACTCCCCTGGGTCTTACCTTTGACCTCATACCAAGACTCAAAAAAAAAAAAAAAAAAAATGCATGTGTGGCTTCACACATACAGACTCACACAGGTAGGTATCCTTGGTCAGAGGTTCTAAATTCTAGAGGGCACGCCCAGTGGTCTCAGAGAACTGTGTTTAAGAAAATGTTCTGTGGAAGGAGACTAACTTTAAACTTTCTGCTCTACTCTAAACTGACTGCAGGTACTGGGGCAACTGCTTAACTGACTGCTCAACTTCCTCTTTGGAAAATCAGGGAGGGGCTGAAGAGATGGCTCAGTGGTTAAGAGCACTGACTGCTCTTCCAGAGGTCCTGAGTTCAATTCCCAGCAATTCCACATGGTGGCTCACAATCATGGGATCTGATGCCCTCTTCTGGTGTGTCTGAAGACAACTACAGTGTACTCATATAAATAAAATAAATAAATCTTAAAAAAAAAAAAAGAAAAAAGAAAAAAATCAGGGAAAATAAAATCTAATTCATCAGGCTACACACTGCACAGTACAGTGCCTCTTACACTGCATTAGTACAATAACTTACATCTTTCATATTGGTCCCCAAAAGTCTTCTTTTAGCAGAACTCCTATTTCTAAATAGTTCAAAGTATAAAGACAAAAACATTCAATAAACCTTGCTGTATTTCTTTAGTAAAGACTATGATGAATCTCATTCAAATTAATACTGAATCTAGGAAGAGTTGTAGAGGCCTCGCCACTTTATTTATCCTTTCATCTATCCATCTAGCTATTTATTTTTATGTATGAGTGTTTTCCCTACATCTATGCCCATGCCCGAGGAGGCCAGAAGAGGGCATCAAATAGGATCCCCTAGGACTGCAGTTACAGTTGGAAGCTGCCAAATGGATGCTGGGAATTCAGATACCAAGCCGTTCAGATTTTGTAACTTTCGCCTGAGTTGTCTTCTGAGGAAGTCCCATGTCCCCCTGACTTTCAGCATGTTTGTTTACAGCTTCATCTGCTTCCAAGTTTCTTCTCTATAGAAGCCAGGAGGGGGGGTTACTTTAACTTCAACCCGACATCAGCAACAATACACCCTCTGGGTCCTCTCCTGATGTTAGCCTGCTTTGACTACTCTCACTGAGAATTTTTCCAAGCTGCTAATGTCCAGGGCTGACTTCTATGCTAAATGAATCCGTTGTTTCTAGGGCAAGACCTGGAGATCCGTCTTTTTAAAGCTCTGGGGGGGGGGGGGAGGAGTTCCCACCACTGCCAAGTGGAGAAGCCAAACTTCTAGAACTAACCCAAGATACATTGACTCTCAGAACAATAGTGTAGGCTGGGTTCATAGCTCCATGGTGGAGGTGCTTCTGTCCACGCAGGCCCACGCTCAAGGGAAGGAGGAAGACAGCAGTGGAAGGAAGTGCAGAGGGAAGAAAGAAGGAAGGGGGAAGGAGGAAGAAAGGAAGAGAGGGGGAGGGGAAGAGCAGGGAGAGGAAAGGGGGAAGCGGGGAGGGAAAAGAAGCGAGTTAGAAAAAGAGGCTATATTTTTCAGAAGCATATGATAAATGAAGCATGGAAGAGGACCAAAGAACCAGGTACGCCTGGGAAGGTCATGTCCTAAATTATTATGAAGGAAAACATGTGGAACAAGAAAAATCCAGAGACTAGAAGAATCCAAGTTAACTGTGTGTGTTTGTGTGTGTGTGTGTGTCCCTTTGACCATTTTCTTTTATACTATGTTCAACCAATCTACATGCTATAAGCTCATGGAAAAAATTTATAATAGTTCCAAACCTTGTGTGGAATAATGTCTGGATTTAGCTCCCAGTGAGGCAGTCTTTCAACTGCTTGAGAAAGTTAGTGGTGACTTAGATGGGAGCTAACCCGCTACAGACACAGCAACTTGCACTGAAAAGCGTTGGATCGCTTGCAACACAGAAAATATATAAACAGGTGAGCTAAGGTGGCAAGATAGATCTTGACCCGGTAATGTTTTTCACGGAAATCCTTCTGTCCGAGTGTCGTAAACACGCAACCTAACACCCTCGAAAAATGTTTTGGTTTTATAAAGATTGTTATGTAAAGACAGCACACACGTCTAATTTTCTTATCTGGGCTTACTTGAGTTGTCTGGCTATCGCGATTTTTACCCTCTGCTCTAAAAAAAAAAAAAAAAAAATCCTCAAAGTCAACACCTGCCAGGAGGAAAGGTGATACGAGAGCCTCGCTGTGGCCTCTAAAGAAGGGAGCCGGCCTCGTGGAATGTGGACTCATAATCATGCCACACTAGCAGAAGCCCCCAGCCTCCCCTGCACGAACCCACGCACTCTATTAGCCCACTTCCTAGGAAAAATCCGACCCTGTCCCACTACCAGCTCCCAGGATCAAACTGCGCTTTACTGGAATGGGATCACCCCTATACCCGGAGGATGCGGAGCCACCCGGGCTCCCACGTTTCCTCCTAGGGTAACCCGCGCCCAGCCAATGAAAGGCCACCCCCGCTCCACTCCGTAGCCGCCTGCGCCTGCATCCCCGCGGCCCCTGCGCGAGCGGCAAAGGATGTCGTCGGGCTGGAGGGTCGCCGCCACTGAGCCTCTTCCGGTGCACCCAGAGCCCTCCCCGCGCCAGTCCCCCGAACCCCAGGCACCTGTGGGATCGCCCTCAGCCCGATCCGGGCGCATCGCCGCCAGAAGACATAGAAGGAGGAGCGGGTAACCAGGCGCCACAAGCGCCCTCAGGCCAGTGTGCGAGCTCATGGCGCGGGCGGGTCGGTCCAGGAGGTCGCTACGGCACCCTCAGCTTGCTGCGATCCGTCTCCGTTGGTCCCTGTGTACACTTGCTGGTAACCCGGCGCCCACTGCCAGTCCCGGGGACAGGACACGCGGAAAAAAAAAAAAGCCAAGTGGGAGGGGCCCGGCCGCCCTGGCCTCCACCCCCGAGACGCTCCCAGCGCAGTTGCGCCGGCCCTCCATCAATTATGCAGCCCGCAGCCCGCTGCCTGCGCGCCCGGATGTGCAGTGCAACCTCGGCGCCGAATCCTCTCCCGCCCCCACCCTCTGGCTAGCCTAGGTTAGGGAAGGAGCTAGCTCATGGAACCAGCCCGGTGTGTCTAGCCCATCACCTCCCGGAGGGGTTGTAACTCCCTACAGAGTGTTCTTTCCATCCGTTGGATGGGTTCACATATTTACTTTGATGTGACAGGTGAAAAGGACAGGTTAGTTCTGCTCCTGTACATCTTTGGATGTGCAAAGGATTCTTCTTACCAGATCTAGGACGCTTTCCAGTGGCCCCGAGCCCGGTACTTAATGTTTCTCAGAGTTTTCTATCAGTGGTGCATACCCTCCCCCAATCTCTGAAGGTTTGGCCAGTTCCCTCTGGATTAAGGTTTCAGAGTCCCAAGGCCCCACAGTGTGTCTCGCTTTGTTTGCTTGCGGCAACAGCTCTCCTGGCGCCAAACAGCTCACCAAACAAAAACTAAGTTAAGGGGATACTGTGTAAATGGCAGAAGGCCATTCATCTTTGTCAAACATTGTGGAATACAATGTTATCTCTTATCCACGAGGGGCCGGAGGTTGGGATTTCTTACTCTCCTATCAAATAAATTGAGATGGTTAAAAACAATTGTTTTCCTATTCGGCGGGAAAGGACTCTAGGTTAAAACTAGTGAGCCTTAAATCCGGGCCACTCAGCAAGCCCTACTTAGCAGCCCTTTATCCTTTAAGAACCTCCACTCAGGTAAAACTGAAGGAAGGAATTAAAGAATGATGTGGTATGAAGCACAGCTGAAGTTAATTTAAAAGAGGGTTTTCTCGGAGTAGATTTAAATATGAGGGCTAATAACAATAAGACACACCCAAGACCAGGTGCATGTGTTTCAGATCTGTGTTTTAACAGTAACCATAAAGACCATTTTGGTGGCTCTCAAGTTACAACTCAAAAGAACTGCTAAGAGGCTCCCCCCCATCCCTCTTTTTTTTTTTTTGATAAGTGAAATTCTAGGGTGGCTCCAGGGGCACCTTGCTTGGAATTACAGTCTGATAAGATCAAAACATGGGCTGCAAGTGTTCTACTGGATAGTTAAAAGATTCCCTTTTGTTGTAAATGGGGTTGCAGGTGAGATTCCTGGAAAACTGTGGACTTATGCATGGAGAAGAAAGGTCATTTCATTTACGCTGAGGGTGGTAAAAGCGACCCGTTGCAATTTTTACATTTTTTGTTTGAGGTCTATATGAAGATAATATTGTCTCTGTGTAACACAGCAAATATTAGTTGTGATGGAACGCTTACCTCCTCGTGGAAAGACTTCATCCGACTCCAAGTGAATGGCTTATTTTCCTTCCAAGTGTCTCCCTAACTTTCGCTATCCCCCACACAACAAAGATTACTGGGAGGGAGGGGGCAGGGTTTTCTTTTCTTTTCTTTTTTTTTTTTTTTTTTTTTCAGTTGTTTCTGTTTTGTGGGTCTTAGACATAACCTAGCTGTGTTGCTGAGGCTAGCTCCCAGGTCCTGCAGTCATGCAGTTCCTCTACCTCAGCCTCCCCGCATGCATGCCCCAGCTTGCCAATACATTGTATGGAGGCGGGGTGGGGCCGGGGGTGGGGTGGGGGGGTGGTGCCTGCATGTAGGTCTGTATCACAAGTGTGCCTGGTGCTCATGGAAGCCAGAGAAGGGCAATGGATCCCTAGAACCGGAGTTGCAAATGGTTTCAGCTATCGTGTGGCTGCTGAGAATCAAACTCTAGTCTTCTCTAGAAGAGTAGTTCTTCACTGCTGAGCCATCACTACAGAGTCATGACCTCTTACTCTTTAAAAGCTAGCTTTCATAATTATAAATTCAAATAAGATTTAAAAAAAATAAAGAGGTGGGCAGATTTCTGAGTTCGAGGCCAACCTGGTCTACAAAGTGAGTTCCAGGACAGCCAGGGCTACACAGAGAAACCCTGTCTCGAAAAACCAAAAATAAATAAATAAAAATTAAAAATAAAAAACAAGAGGGGGTTGGGGATTTAGCTCAGTGGTAGTAGCGCAAGGCCCTGGGTTCGGTCCTCAGCTCTGGAAAAAAAAAAAAAAAGACAAAAAAATAAAGAGGCGTGAAGGAACGTGTTTGGTGGCTGTGCAGTCAGATGTGGGGGAAGGAGTGCCTCTGGGGACCCATGCTGAGGTGTCCCTTCCCCACGAGGGACCAGCCACACAGGAAGGTGTAGTATAAAATAGAGTTTCTTCAGGGAATGGGGAAGAGAGTTGAGGGAGCAGAGACAGAAAAAGGCAGAGAGAGAGAGTAGAGGAGTAGAGGCCAGCCTTGAACACGTGGAGAGAGTGGGGGAGGGGACTGGAGAGAGAGGGGAAGCAGGAACAGGAGAACAAGAGAGAGAGGAGGGGGCAAGTAGCCCCTTTTATAGTGAGTCAGGCACATCTGGCTGTTGCCAGGCAACTGTGGGGCGGAGCCTAGACTAAATGCCAACACTTTCTACAGAAAGAAACTTACCTTATAGACTAAACCACTGAACAAGAGAACTGTGCTTCCTCCAGGGACCCACGGTTAATTTTTAGTTCGTATATGCATATAAAAATATTCATGGGCTGGTGAGATGGCTCAGTAGGTAAGAGCACCCGACTGCTCTTCCAAAGGTCTGGAGTTCAAATCCCAGCAACCACATGGTGGCTCATAACCATCCGTAACAAGATCTGACGCCCTCTTCTGGAGTGTCTGAAGACAGCTACAGTGTACTTACATATAATAAATAAATAAATCTTTAAAAAAAAAATATTCATGTTCCTGGGTTAATATTACATGGGGGAAAATAAAAAACTTCAGGAAAGAATATGGCTTCTGGCCTGGTGGTGGTGGCTCATGCCTTTAATCCCAGCATTTGAGAGGCAGAGGTAGATGGTTCTATGTGAATTCAAGGCCAGCTGTTCAAGGCTAGCTGGGACGTAGCTAGTTCCAGGACAGGCAGACCTAGAGGGAGAATCCCTTCCTCAGAACGAACGAACGAACTGATGAACAAAATATGGCTTCTGTAAGCTGGTCTTGAAAGAATATAAATGAAACAGCTCATCTTAAATATCTCCTGAGGGCCAGATGCTATGTTCAAAAGGAATTGCACACAAAAAAAATCAGCAACACACACACACAATAACTTATCCCGCCATTTGTCTGTGGGCTGCAAACCCACAGACTCTTCCTGTTTTCAGAGTTACAGTTAGAGCACTGGGCTCTGGTGACCCCCACCAAAGTAAGCCATTGTCCTGCCCTCAATAGGTGGTTTACACAAATTACATTTTAAAACAGAGAAAGGATCTTTCATCAATGGTGTCACCATGGGAAGAGGAACACAGAGCTCCCCTGACCACCCATCTTCAGGGTCCTGGCTTGAGGTTTAGGGTTAACTAGAAAGCAGGTGTGTATAATTCAACAGTCCCTTTAAGGGGTGCTCACGCCAATCCTGTCTCCAGTGTCTTCCGTCAAAGCTAAGTAAAATCTCTTTCCGGGAGACAGGTTTCTTCTAGCTTAAGAATCCCAGGAAAATTCCAATTACTTGGTGACTCTCATTTCCATAGTCTGTTAGCTCGGGGGAGTATTCCTTCCTGAAAGGGCGATTATATTTGCAGCCAGAAAAAAAAAATGTATTTTTATAATGATTAAACCGCTCTCAGCAAAGTCAAATGAGACCTTGAGGCTTATACTTTGCACAGTGTGACCTTCTCTGGATCCGGGAGGTGGGCGAGCTAAACCCAAATTCCTGAGCCAGGGCTTGCTAATTCACACCGGTCCAACTGCCCAGCAGGCACTTTCCCACACCTGGGAAGCAGTTAATTGCAAGCACCTCTTAGAACTGACTTCGACTGACCTTTCTCAATTAGTCTTACAAAATTCATCTCAGATTCGCCCTCCTGCAAATGAGCTGACCCTACTTAAAGAAGAAGTGTCATTTCAGTGGAATCTGCCCGTTTATCAATGGGCACCAGTGACTGGCCAAACCCAAGATTATTCCTAGGGTTCTTTTTGCCCATTTATCAACTGGCAGCAGTGACTTGCCACACCCACGGTTAATTCCTGCGGTCCTATTTCTTTGAGCAAAGGAAGTTGAGAAAGAAATATAATTCTTGTTTTGCTAAGCATTTGGAGACTTGCTTTCACCTCTGTTACACTTTTATATTTAGATATATTTTGTATGGTTTGGCCTTGTCCCTGTTACACTTAAAAAAAAAAAAAAAGATTGGTATCTTTTAAAGTCAGGTGATGGAATAATTTCCTTGCATAACTTTTCTGGCCTTTCTGTATAGAATTGTCCTTTCCTTTCCTAATAACTGAAATATGACCTCAAATTCATTAGCACCCTCAGCATATATGAGCTGATAGAGGGTCCTGTTTAATTTTTTTTTTAATTTATTTATTATTAGACATAAGTTTACTGTAGCCTGTAACTGACTTCAGACGCACCAGAAGAGGGCGTCAGATCTCATTATGGGTGGTTGTGAGCCACCATGTGGTTGCTCGGGTTTGAACTCAGGACCTTCATCTCGCCAGCCCTCCTGTTTACTTTCTTGAGCTAAAGCACCTGAATGTTGCCAAAAGTAACCACCCAGAAGTCTTCAGATCTAGGTCACCAGCTCTCCCACATCCTTCTCTCTGAAGACAGCTGCCAGGTGAAAAGGAGTTACGGAAACCCACCATGCGGTGAGAACTGCACTGAGGACGCTCCCTCTCCAGATAAAAATCACATCAGGTCTTAAAAACAACATGAGTGTGTTGTACACACAAAAGAACAGTGTGTGACTGGGAGAAGCCAAGTTGGGCTGTCAAGATTTACTGAGTAGTTTCTAAAGATTAAAGGAAGAAATTCATTGATGGCTTTTATGATTGCCCCTTCCCCCACCTCCACCCCAAAACAGTGTATCCTTTTGAAGCCAGTGGAGCTTCACAAGCTCATTTGTCCTAAGACTGGCTGTTTCAACTTCTTCATAACCCCAAGAAAGAAAAAAACCCTAAGTGTATTTCTTTAGAGCTTACATTTCAAGGAAATTTAGATGGCTTAGTTTCTGTTGCTATGATCGGTTGGCCTAGGGGTATACAAAATTGTGGTCCCCACTGTTACTGTATTATAAAGTCCCCTCTCTGGGTTGGTCTGAGAGTGTGACTAGACGACCATCAGTTCTGATCAGCCCCAGACGCTGCAGGACCTTGCAGATCACAAAGGGGAATTTAAATAGGCTTTTGCAAACATGCCACATGCCATTCCTTGCCTTTTGTTTGTCCCTGCTCCAGGGGATCATTTGCTGAGCTAGTGTCCACAGACTTGCATTTAAAAACTCTTGGAAGACCATGGCGCTCAACAAAATGTCATCACTAGAACCATTAGGGAGATAGGACAAGATCCCAAATGGAGAACCCAAAGCCAATATTTAACCAACCAAAGAGATAATTGATTGTGCCTTCCTGACTCTGTGGAAGATTTGAAGACAAGATCCCAAATGGAGAACCCAAAGTCAATATTTAACCAACCAAAGAGATAATTGATTGTGCCTTCCTGGCTCTGTGAAAGATGTGAATCTGATCTTTTAGCTCTCTCAGAGGTGAGGCTGAGTTTGAATATGAGGACACCTCTGGCCTGTCTGTTTCATAAAGAACTTGGAGCTGGGGAGTACAATCTCAGGAGGACTTTGCAATGTGCCTTAAAATTTAACAAGGACCAGTCTCCTCTTTTGTTTCCTAAAGAGAAACTTCTTATATGTTCTTTTCAGTTTGTGGCCTGGTCAGTCAAAACTTGGGGACAGTAGACCCTCAGTACGCTGCATGCAAATCCAAGGAATCTTCCATGTTGCCTACCATTGCTGAGTGAAGATAAAGTTGGATGTTACTAATTTTTTCCTGAAGGCAGACAGGCTTCCTTTGCTGATGTGATGGGGTAGACAGTGCACTATTTCTTCTGAGAAGTAAAACTTATCTCAGCGAGTCTTTTTTTTTTTTTTTTTTTGAGACAGGGTTTCTCTCTGTAGCCCTGGTTGTCCTGGAACTCACTCTGTAGACCAGGCTGGCCTCGAACTCAGAAATCCACCTGCCTCTGCCTCCAGAGTGCTGGGATTAAAGGCGTGCGCCACCACGCCCAGCTTTTCTTCCCTTTTTTTTTTTTCCTCAGTGAGTCTTAAAACTGAGGTTCAGTTGTAACCAAAACATTAAGTCAAATGTTGGGTCCTCTTTAGATGAAGAACTAAGAAATAAATCATCTCCATACCGAATCAACATAGACTTTCTGAAATTACAATGTTGAAATCATAAACATAAAACATGTAAAAGTATGAAGAAGCACTGGTTAATTTCTGAGGCATTACTGTCTACATAATATATGTATTTGGATATATAGCAATATATTAGATAATAGAATTACATATATTATAAATTGCATATATTACATATAAATACATATATTATAAATATATAGTTGGATATATAGTAGTAAATATATATTGGGATATATAATATATGCAACTATATATCATGTAATATATTACATTACATATGACACATTTTATATTATATATTTATTATATTATAAATAATATATAACTTATAATGTGTATATAATAATGTAAATATATTATTTGCTATGTGTGTGTGTGTGTATATATATATATATATATATATATATATATATATATATGTGAGACTTATATTTTGAGTTAAATTCAGTGGTCTTATCTATAGGAATACTTAAAGAAGAAACATATGTACTCCTACTACAGTGATCTGGACTCAGTTTTTGTCATTGCTAGCAAAATATTTTGATTTGCTACCATTGAGAATCTTAGTATTATAATTTTGTTTATGGCTTGCTGGACCTATGTAATGCCTCCCACATTTACAGGCTAAGGATTGAGGATGGAATGATGCGTGCTGGCCGCTGGTTTGACTTTTTCAATAGCCATAGATGATAAGTTTCCATACAGAGAGCAGCGAGGTCCCAGCTTTGTGAGGGACCCTCATGTTTCAAAAGCCCGCTCTCAGCTGAGCACCATGAAGTTAATATCCCTTCCTAGTAGAGAATTGCCAGCTGACCCCTGACTACCCTCCCAGCCCCAGAGCACAGAGACACAAGATAACTGGGGTATTTTGAGCAGCGACATTTTGAAGTACTTTGCATCATCACAACAAACAAGCTAGTCCCTTTCCTCAAAATTCATACTGCCTATAAGATTAATTTCTTGAAAAAAAAAAAAAAGTGCTGTGCTATTTACCAAGACAGTATAAATCTCTCCATTGCATTTGTTTTCTCTTTGTTGGTGTATTATAATGGTTGGAAGTAGCTTACTAGGTACGTCCTTGTAGCCTCATAAACTCAGGTTTTTAAAAGTGAATGCCATTCCAGCTGTTTCTTATTTAGAAAAGATAAACACCCACCCCCCCCAACCCCAATGCCCACCTAGCTGCTGTAGTTTTCATCTCCCATTCTGAGTCGTGGTTCCTCCGTTAGCCATTTATTCCCGTGTACCATCCATTAGCAAACCCGGCTAGTCATCCTGACTTGAAAGATGAGTGTCTTTTTTCCTGCACGCAGTGCCGTCCCAGCTGATTGAGTCTGTGTTTGTTTTCAGGATCACATTAGGATCCACTCAGCGTTCAGGGGGAACATTCAGGGTAAAGTTCCTGACGATGGCTGACCCGCTTTCCTGGCCCGTCTTGTCCTTTTCTCAGATGCATTCTCAGCAAGACCCAAGGTATTTAGTGGGAAAGGGGGTTTTATTTTCATCCCAGAGTGACTGCTTTGTACCCCAACACTCCAATCCACAGCACTAGGAAAGATGGCATCTAGGTTAAATAATCCAATCAGCTTTTCCTAGTTGTTTTCTTCAAGTATCCCCAAGGACCCAATGGGATCGGGAGCTCTGGATCACGTGTCTTGTAATGGTCTGAATACTGAAGATTGTGTATGTCTTGTCCTCTGAGGTGGCCCTCGGGGGAGGTGGTGGGCCCTTTGGGAGGTCGAGCATAGAGAGAGGTCCTTACACTTGCATACAGCCTCTCTCTGCCTCTCTCTCTCTCTCTCTCTCTCTCTCTCTCTCTCTCTCTCTCTCTCTCTCTCTCTCTCTCTCTCTCTCTCTCTCTCTCTCTCTCTCTCTCTCTCTCTCTCTCTGCTTCTCACAAAAAGTCTAATAGGAAAGCCCGGAACTTGGCCACGCCCAGTCCCCTGCTCCAGTTGGAGATCTGACCATTTAGTCCTAGATGTACCTCCCTCAATGACATTCCATGTGCTGTCTTCACCAGAGGCCAAACACATACAACCACTTGATTTGGAGCGCCAAACCTCCAAAACTGTGAGCTAAATAAACCTCTTGCTCCTTAAAACTAACTAACCTGTGTCAGGCCTTCTGTTACAAACAGCTGACAGGTACCAAATCCTAGAAAGGTGTCAAATACTTCTGTAAATTCGTTTTGATTCCACTGGAATCATGAAAGTCCTGACCTACTGGGGACACACATATAGGAATCAGACATTTAAGAGTCATGGGGGGGGGGGGAATAGTTCAATACTTAAGAGCACTGGCTGTTCTTTCAGAGGACCTGAGTTCAATTCCCAGTACCCTCATGGCAGCTCACAACTATCTGTAACTGGTTCTAGGGGATCCGACACCCTCACACAGACACCAGTGCAAATAAAATAAAATAAAAAATAAATTAAAAAAAAAAAAAGAAGTCCTCTAGGTAAGGGTTGTAAATGAGAAGAAGCTACTGTTGCTTAATATTTCTAAAATAACTGATTTACGAGGAACCTGATAATTCTGCCACTATCCACTGTCATCCGTGGGAATAATAAGTGTTATTTTCTAGGCAAAACCAAAAAAGGCCGTTTACTGAGACCTTGTAATGAAGGACATGTACAGATTACACAATGAGGATAAAAGCTGGAGCCGTGGCGTACGAAGCCAGGTCTAAGACGCTTGCCCTTGAACTTTGCTGTCAGCAAGAAAACCCAAGAGCAGAAAGGTCTCTGTGGTTGCTGGCATCCTGTCACCCTCTCTAGCCTTGGGGCTCATCAGAGTCCTCTGCGGATCTCACCTCTGACAGTAGAAAGTGTGAAGATTCAAATCAGATGAAGTAAAGAGGAATAGAAGACTCCATTGTGCTCGGGGAGGAACAGTCTGGGTGCCAGGAGACATTAGCCGTGGTAAGAAGCCTAGCTCACAAGTCACAGAACAATGAGGAAGTTCGTTGTCCTGTGTCAGGACTGCCTGTTAGAAACCACATTCCTTTCCAGACAAGAGGAACCGGTAGAAAAATCACTTGCCTGTAACCAATTGTTTTAAACTTCTCACAGTGACACGGGGAGAAATGTGAGTTGTGTGTTTTGTTAGAGCTTAACGTTTGTTGAGTACATTTACAGGTTAAGTACTGAGGATGGAATGGTGGGTGTTGGCCTCTGTTTTGACTTTTTCAGTAGCCATAGATGATAAGGAGAGGCAGGAGTGAAGAGCAGCGAGGTCCCAGCTTTGCGAGGGACCCTCATATTCCAAAAGCCAGCTCCCAGGGAGCACCATGAAGTTAATGCCCCTTCCCAGTACAGGATTGCCAGCTGACCCCTGACCACCTTCCTAGTCCAGAGCACAGAGAGACACAAGGTAACTGGGGTATTTTGAGCAACGACATTTTGAAGTAGTTTGCATCACCACAACAAACAAGCCGGTCCCTTTTCTCAAGATTCATACTGCCTATAAGATTAATTTCATGATTAATAATTTACAGCCTGGAGCTTTACTGTTGCTCTGAATTTCAATTTCAGTATTTTACTATTACTCAACTGTGGTTTTTAATCTCATTTCACAAGTAAAATAAAACTTCATAGTGCCAGCAAACATTCTATAAGTAACATTCTCGATTCATTCTGTTGTCTTTGTTTTTTACTTACTAGAAAATTCATGTAGGAAAAATATTTTTGTATTGTATTTTATTTTTCTTTAAAGATTTATTTATTTATTTACCACATGTAAGTACACTGTAGCTGTCTTCAGACACTCCAGAAGAGGGCGCCAGATCTTGTTATGGATGGTTGTGAGCCACCATGTGGTTGCTGGGATTTGAACTCAGGACCTTTGGAAGAACAGTCGGGTGCTCTTACCTGATGAGCCATCTCACCAGCCCCCTGTGTTGTATTTTATAACTTACCATGTGTGCTGCTGTATGTCAATGTGACACAAATTAATCAGAAAGGAAGACGCCTCAATTGAGAAAGTGTTCCCTGAAGACACAGCTGCGAGGCATTTTCTTTATTAGTGATCAAAGGAGGAGGTCCCATCCCATTGTGGGTGGCGCCATCTCTGAGAGGGTGGTCCTGGGTTCTATAAGAAAGCAAACTGAGTAAGGCATATAGAGCAAGCCAGTAAGCAGCCCCTCGCTGTGGTCTCTGCATCAGCTCCTGCCTCCAGGTTCCTGCCCTGCTTGAGTTCCTGCTGGTGATATGGAAGTGTGAATGAAATAAAGCATTTCTCCCCAGCTCGTTTTTTTGATCATGATACTTCCTTGCATCAGGAGGAACAAACTTGGGCTGGAGAAATGGCTCAGCGGTTAAGAGCACTGACTGCTCTTCCAAATGGTCCTGAGTTCAAATCCCAGCAACCACATGGTGGCTCACAACCATCTGTAATGAGATCAGAGAGACTGTGGTGAGATATGGCAACTACATTTAATGCCTTCTTTTAATAGGCTGGAGTCAGTGTCCTCAAGGAAACTGTCCTTGTGCTTGTCTGGAATTGAAAACCAGTCACACTGTGAGCACATCATGGGAAGGGATTGCCTCTACAGTCTGGATGCCTCAGTCCTGAAAAGAGGAGGAACTGAATTCTGCCATGCAGTGAACTGGTAATAGGTTCCCAAAACCTCAGCTCAGATTGCAGGCCTGTAACACCTTGAGGAGAAACCCAGAAATGGCCTAAACTCTGGACTTATGGAATCTGTCAGATCATGTCTTTGTGTGGTCTTTAGCCTCCTAAACTTATGATAAACCTGTTAATACAGCAATAGAAAACTAACAGGGTTCCCGCCACGGGATGTTAAACTAGTTACAGAGAAATGTCTCTATACCTGAACATCTAGGAATAGGCATGGGGACTGGGGCAGGGGTAGTGGTGATGATGGGTATCTATTTAAGGCAGGTCTCAAGATGTCAAAAAGCAACGGCGAGTTCTAGGGCCTCCGAGCAAACATGCTATTTCTAAGCTGAGACTCTTGCGTAATCTGCAATCTCTGCTAAGATATTTTGAGTTACATATAATTTTTTTTTGAGGATCCCTCCATCTCCCAGATGCTGAGTCACAGCTGGTCTCCATCAGTGGCCTGTGCAAGGGGGCTTGTGAGGTGGGGTTGGGGTGGGGGGGGAGGGAGAGGCAGCTAATGAGATACAGTGAAAGACATCAGTCCTCATTACAGAGAGGTAAAACACGAATGGGGGGGAACTGTTCCCTGCCCGGTTCGCCTCTTCTTCCTCCCTTGAATCTCGCCATGATATCAGGATCGGCAGGGGGCAAATCTGCCCTCGTCTGGCGTTGAGCCAGTGTCTTCATAAGCAGCTAAGGAACAAGCAATGTCATCGCATTCCTACATCCGCCTCAAACTCCTCCGCTGAGACCTCACATAAAGGAGCGGTGACAAGTATTGGTATAGAACTGTTTGGGGTCTGCAAATGGCAGCTAAATGCATTGCCACATGGTTTCGACTTTCTAGAGCTTCTTTGAGTCTCAATAGAAAACCTTGACCTCCTGTGTCTTAAAGCTGCCAGGAATCTCCCACTAAATCCTGCCCTCGTTCACCTTTGGTCTGTGATAGCATCCTCTATTATCTCCTCTTCCTCCTTCTCCCCAGCAGCTCCTCCTCCTGCCGTTCTTCCTGCCCGAAGTCATTCACCTTTGCTCTACAGATAGATCCCTTCTTATCACATCCTCCTCCAGCCGCCTCCTCCTTCTCTTGCCCCTCCTCCCGCTCTCGTGTCTCCTTCTCTTCTCGGTCCTTTTTTTTTCTGCATGCCCTTTTCTTCAGAGAACACCGCGCTGACTCTGCCACCAGCTTCCCTGGTTTCCACAGCATCATGTGCATATCCCTCATGTTCTGGCTTAGGCTGCAGTTTGGTATCTAGAATGTCCCTGAAAGACCATGTACTGGTAGCGACTTGTACCTAGATGATGAAGTTACGAGAAAGCTGTAGAACATTCCGGAGGCGGGTGCTGATGGAAGGAACTTAGGTTTGGGTGGATCGGTGAAAGAAATGTTGGTACTTCAGCCTCTTGACTATGACCCTGTCTGCTTCTCAGCCACCATGATATAATCATGTTCCTCCACTGAGTGCTTCTGCCAAGTACTCAGGACCAAAGCGCCGGAGCCACATGGCTGTGGATTAAACCACAAGACAAAATAATGCTACCCTCCAGCAGTTGTTACAGCAAGAGAAAGCTAATATACCTAGTTCTTAACACGCGATCTTGTAATTACCCGCTTTCTCTGTCATTTAGCTCCCTGAATGATGAGATAAGATCTGACTAACATGTATGTCCCATGTTTTATGACATAGTTGTTAACATAGACGAATAAAGGAAAGTTAAAAGCATAGACCCGTGTTCTTCGGTAGTTTCCCTCTCTAAGGAACACACCCTCCACGCAGCCCCCCTGATTAAAAGGATTCGGTTCTTACCGGCTTTCCTTCAGAATCATTCCAAATCAGCGTAAACACATCTGTGGGCTTACCTTCGTTCCACGGGTGGTGGCAGGCAATGATTCATGTCCCGCACTCGTTTCTTTAAATTTTGACAATATGGCTACTGAGTCCCTTTACCTTTTTAAACAGCTCAGTCTCACTCCATTCTTTGGTTGCTCAATGTCCGCTTACCAGTTCCCAGCTGACTGCATTTCCAGTGGTGTTTATGCTCTTTAGTTTAGAACCAATTCAAAATTAAACCGTTGTACGTTTATTTAGTAGGCTAGATGAATATGCATACAGAGTATAACCATAGGAACAATTCTTTTCCAAAAGAGAGTTGCATTTTTGATTCCAGAAGGATATTGGCACAGTATCTTCCTTCCAACTTGCTTCATTTTGCATTCTATGCAACAACCAGAAAGCCTTATTTGTAGTAATGCCTACAGATCAAATTCTTGGTCATTGTCAATATAATAACTGAATAACATGGCATGACTTATTTTCTTTTATTATTCGTTGGGGTGAGCATTTTTTGGATGATACAACACCATGTGCAAACCTTGATGCAGGCAAGATCCAGTCTGGCTAGTTCGACCAGAACCAGAATCGTTTGAAGCAGGTCAGGCATTACTTGAGATCATTAAGAAACAAACACAAAATTAAACTCCCAGAAGTGCCAGAAATTATGCAAGAGACTGGACTGAAAGGGATGTCACTGACACCTTTTTCCTCAGCCACGAAGTGCCAAGACTGGATGGCCAGCGTCGCGGAGGTCTCTGTCTCAGATGCAGCCGGTTGGATGTTCTACCTGGTTCTTCCTGCTGCCACCTACACCGGAAAGATGGGGACACCACTTAGCTCATCTCCAAAGCAGTCTCACTAGGGTGTGCCTGTGGGCCACGGTCGAGGCCACGTGCTTGATTCCTAACTGCATGAGAGACTGGTCACCAAGCACTAATCCCCCCTGGGGAAAGCAGGATTCATAAAGTGACAATAAAGTGACAGTTACCTCAAAATTAGGAATATATTCCAACTATGAAGAATCTGCTTCAGTACTCCACACTACCAACAACAACTCTTCTGGAGACTTAATTACTTCAGTAGTCCACACTATCAGTAGCAACTCTGCAGGAGATTTAATGACTTCAGTAGTCCACACTATCAACTACTTTACTGTATACTCAGTTTTTCCTCCTCCATCCTATAACACCTTCCATTCATGGCCAGTACAAGTACATCCTCAGATCTCAGGAAAGAACATGTTTCATTAGAGGAGTTCCTGACTTGTATAGCTGCATCCTTAGATCCAGGGGCAAAAACTAGCACTACCTTCACTTGCTAGACGCTTCTTCAAAATTTGCTAAAATCAACCAGTTAACTAAATTATTTATGTCTACTCTAACTGCCCTAGTTTCTTCCCGTGGCTGTGATAAAATAGCCTGAAAGAAAGCCGTTTAGGATAGAAAGGGTTTATTTTAGCTTATAATGCCAGATGGCAGTCCATCATTGGGAAGAAGTCAACGCAGGAACTTGATGTGACTCGCCACACGCACAAAGGCAGAGGAAGAATAAGTGTGTGCGTGCTTGCTCACTTGCTAGACTCAGTGTTTACACTCATTTGCAGTTCAGAACCCAGCCCACGAAATAACACTGCCCACATTCAGGGAGAGCGCTGCAATCCCAGTTAGGCCAGGTACGAACATCCTTGTTCAACCTGGTGGCTCATGTATTTCGTCCCAACACCCACGGAGGCAGGTAGATCTCTGTGAGTTTGAGGCCAGCTTGAGAATTTTAGGCGAAGGATATGCCTCAAAAACTTTGTCAAAGAAAGACAGAGAGAGGGAGAGAGAGAGAGAATAAAAATAAAAGACCTAAAATATCTACCTTTATACCTTGATAAGCATGCTCAGGAGTAAACCCACTTTGATAATTTCACAGTGAGATTCTCCCAGGAGATTCTAAATTGTGTCAAGTTGACAGTTAAAAACTAAACCTCACACCAATGGAACTTGCCTTGTGCTTCCCCTCATGTTACATCTTACGAAGAGTTAGAGATTTATCATCACGTTGCTTGTGTCCTTAGTCATTTCTGTGTAGGGGAAACTTGTTCCAATGCAGTAGTATAGAAATAACCAGCACGCATAGCGCTTCTGCTGTCATCCACCCAACGTCGTGACTAAACATTTTACCCAAAGGTGACATGCCAGATGCAAGGGCCTGATGTTCTGCTATCGCTCGGCACCAAATATAAAACATCACAAGTTACAGATCAAGGATCTAATCTTTGAAAAATTCTTTAATTTTTTTAGAAAGCTTTCAACTCTCATCACTTTTTAGCCACCGCCAAGTTTATCCCATGCGGGTTATATTTTATAGTACATATATTAAAGACACGACAACTTTCTCATGATGATAGTTATGTAAAAGAGGATGTATTGGAAGCAGAAAGTAGTGTCTTGGCAGCACACTTGACATTTGTGTTTTCTCTTCTCTATGATTTGGCTACATCTGGCCATCACCTGCTCTGCTTCCGGGTTCTTCCAAAAGTGCCTATCCCCTGTGACCTCCTCAGGACTGGTGACTGCTCAGTCCGTTTCCCATGAATGGGTCACTTGAGTGAGTCACCCTTGCCAACATCATGTCTGACCTTCTTGCCTTCTAATTCTTCATCATGATGAAGACAGAGTGCCCTGCAGACAGCAGTGCCTTATAGTTGAGACTTTGTGTGGACTCTGGGCCAGCCTTTCCTTTAGATCCACAGAACACAGGGTTGTAAGAATTAGATCTACAAATTCCCTAATTTCTACTGCTTGGTAACTTGGCTCATAGAAAGTGGTTCACAGACAATATATTACAAGATGACCTTCCGACTTCTCAAGGTATCATTTCTGAACTGTCAGCTTCAGCCATATGAAAAAAATGACAATTTCTGGGATATGTGGTTCTGGTATGACTAGTGGATCTATGGCCATGTGTCCTTTCCTGTCTGTCTGTCTGTCTGTCTGTCTGTCACAGCTTTCTGTGAGCTTCTCAACCAGTGGACCAAATTGCCTACTATGCTCAAGAGTAGAATTATTTTATTTATTTATTTATTTTTGCTGCCCTCTGTGAGTTAGAAAGTCACATTCAAATACAAATGTTCTTCGTTTTTTTTTTTTTTAAGTGAGTGACACATGCCTTTAATCCCAACATTTGGGAGGCAGAGGCAGGCAGATTTCTGAGTTTTTTGGTCAGCTTGATCTACAGAATGAGTTCCAGGACAGTCAGGGCTACACAGAGAAACCCTGTCTCAAAAACAAAACAAAAGAAAACAAAACAAAAAAGTGGGTGACATAATCAAATTGGTCAGGCACGTCATGTGGTCAGGCCACATCAGAAATGTGTCATCTGTCTCTGCCTTGACATTTGGAAAATTTAATGTCAGTGCCCACATCTGGCCACCTTTGTGTTGTGTTTCTCAAAGTCTGGACCGGAAAGCCCTAATCTCTAGTACCCCGGACTGTAATTTTTAAAAACAGGTTATTAAATATTCCTCAAGATAATAGAGTTGGGGGCAGGAGCTAAGACTCACGTGGGAAGCTTTATTACCGGGACCTGAGAATGTGACTGTGTTTGGAGATAGGACCTTTAAAAGATAATGAGGTGAAGAGTCTGAGCCCAAAGCCAGTATGAATTCTGTTTCCTGTGTGTCCATGGTGACCTTCTCTCCTGCCCACTCATCCTTAATAGGTTTACAAGAAGAGGAAGAAAACAAGTGGGATGAGTCAGTGCCTGAAGCTGCTGGCCACAGGGGCTGACGACCTGGGTTCCATGCCAGGATCCACGTGGGAAAGAGAGAACCAACTTTTACAAGTTGTCCTTTGATCTACACACGTGCTGTACTGCGCGCTCACACACACACACACACACACACACACACACACACACACACACACACACACACACACACACACACACACACACAAATACGCCAAATAAAATGAAATTTAGAAGGAAGTTGGGGGTCGGGGTGGGTCGGGATACCAGGAAGGATGGGCACTCACCGAGACAAACCCGAAACAGCAACCGGGAGAAGGTCGCCATCTGCTGGACAAGGAGAGAGATAGCAGGTGAAAGCAGACACCTCGATTGTGGCTTTTCAGGCCCCAGATCTCTGAAACAAACTGCAGGTTAAGGGACCCAGTCTGTGTTATTTCGGTATCTCCAGCTGAGTAATACAAACAGCTACGTGGTACAGCATACCATAAACCGGAGAATTAATCAGCTCTAGCCTGGGGATCACGTACTAGTATGGCACACGATAACTGTAGCTAAGATGACTCCACAGCTAATATCAGTACGACTGTTACCCGGCAGGTGTCACGTGGTATTTGTTTGTTTTATGTTGAGGATGGGAATACAGTGTATTAAGTAGAGTAAGTTGACCACCGTGCCCACTGCATGCTTTATTCTTTCAGAATGTAAGGAAGTTTTACATCACCCTAAGAGGTGATACTAGTTTAGACTGGCAGTCTTGGCTGGCTTCTACTGGGCCTTCCCTCCTGCAGTTTCATATTCTGAGACTCTAGCATAGGTGTTATGCCAAAACAAAGCATGCTAACTCCAGTTATGCATTCAAAGACTTAGCTATTGCCACATCACTGACAGCAGGGTAAATCTGGACAAGGAATCAAATACTCACTTCCTGAGCCAAGAGAGAACCCTGGACTTGATTGACAACTTTGCTTAGCGCCCTGGTCATCTAACATTGGTTTTCTTGATTATACAGATGACCATTCTTCTTGACTATTTTGCCCTAACAGTACTATGTTCTGGCTAGTCCTATACATTTCTATGGAACCAAGATCCACGGATGTTTTTTCTGCGTTTTCCATTCCTTACAGTAAGCTTGTCCGTGGAGCTTCTGAGGTTTATGCATTTAATATCATCTTCCAGATCCCCACGCCCAGCACAAGTCCAAGTCTACAGCTTCTTCTGCATCCGCAGAGAGGAGAGGCAGCAGGGGATTCGTGAGGGATGCTGATTTTCCTATGCACAATACATACGTTTTAACGGCCTCTATAAATGATATGTCCCCTCCATGTCCTCCCAAGGAACAAAATAGTAGGTTTTCTCATCTATTTAATGTTTGATCTGAATACATCCAAGTCTCTGAATCTATTTTTATTCCAATAGCGGGCTTTTTCTATGTTTTGGGGGACTAGCTTATTAGTGAATTCACACTTTCTTCTTGACTTTATGGTGTGTTATTAATCTTCTGTCCTGGACGTGTGCGCCTCCGTTTAAAACGTCTCTTTCGTCCAACGTCATACTTTCCCCCGGCCACATTCCCAACCAGAGACCCTCAGAATGTACCTCCACGTCCATGTGTGTGCTTTTGTGGATGCCGGTTGGAAGTGTGAGTCTTCAGCTCATACAGTATAGTCTGTGGGATTCGAGCTGAACCGTCTATATTTTAATATCCAAATCACGGGGCCATCCATGTTGGTGACTGTGGACCACTTCATGGCTTGGCTTGGCAGTTCACAGGACCGTCTGCCCACAATGGGCTAGTGTTTAGTGAGTACCCATGTGAGCTCATATCACCATATCTCTCTGAGTATAAACAGAGACTCAGTGAAGCTCACATTTTCATTATGGAGGAAAACAGTGCAAAGGTGGCACACACTTTTAATATCCACACTAGGAATCAAGCACACACTTTTAATATCCGCACTAGGAGTCTAAGCACACACTTTTAATATCCGCACTAGGAGTCTAAGGCAGAGAGATTGCAACTTCAAGGCCATCCTGGGCTAAATAGCAAGGCCCTGGCTCAAAAGCCCAGAAAAAAAAAAAGAAAGAAAGAAAAGAATGGAGGGGCTGGAGAGATGGCACAGAGGTTAAGAGCATTGAATGCTCTACCAGAGGTCCTGAGTTTCATCCCCAGCAACTACGTAGTGGCTCACAACCATCTGTAATGGGATCCAATGTCCTCTTCTGGTGTATCTGAAGAGAGCAACGGTGTACTCATATAAAATAAATAAATCTTAGAAAGAGAGAAAGAAAGAAAGAAAGAAAGAAAGAAAGAAAGAAAGAAAGAAAGAAAGAAAGAAAGAAAGAGAAAAGGAAGGAAGGAAAGAGGAAAAGGAAAGGAAAGAGGGAGGAAGGGGTCATAATTACAGTTTATTTTCTACTTTGCTGAAAAAACTTCACTATATCCCAAATTATAGGTAGCATAGACATGATAGGATTGAATTGAGATGTAGCCACTTGTATTTGAAGAAGATGACCAACTCTAAACAAGAGTAAAGAAACAAAGCTGAGCAGTGATGGGTATTACACACTTCTTCTTCTTCTTCTTCTTCTTCTTCTTCTTCTTCTTCTTCTTCTTCTTCTTCTTCTTCTTCTTCTTCTTCTTCTTCTTCTTCTTCTTCGTCTTATTATTATTATTATTATTATTATTATTATTATTATTATTATTTACTTTACATCCTGATTGCATCTTTTCCTCCCTCCTCGAGAGCTCTGTCCCTCCCTCTCATCTCCCTTTCCCTGCATCCTCCTGTCCTCACCTTCTCCTCAGAAACAGGGAAGCCTCCCATGGATATCAATCCACCCTGGCATACCAAATTGCAGTAGGACCAGGCGCATCTTCTTGTATTGTGGCTAGACAAGGTAGCCCAGTTAGGGGAAAGGGATCCAAAGGCAGGCGACCGAGTCAGAGCCCGCTCCTGCTGTTACAAGTCCCACATGAAGACCAAGCGGCAGAAGGGGGTCTGCCCCATGCATGCTTTCTGGTAGTCCAAACTCTGTGGTCCTGGAACACGCTTTAATCCTAGTATCCTGGAGGCAGAGGCAGGTGGATCTCTTGAATTCGAGGCCAGCCTTGGTACAGAGTGCGTTCTGGGATATCCAGGGCTACACGGAGAAACCCCGTCTATCCTCCTGGCATGAACACCTATCTGCTACTTTCAGCTCACAGTGTTCTGAGTATCAGCGTACTGTAATTACAGGAATAAACTAGTCCTGTTACAACCGTTCAAATTGCAAGGAAAAAGTGAACACCAGCACATACCCTCCAATGCATCTTTTTTGTTTTTAACCTAAAACGTGCCAATGCAATCTGAGCATGCGCAGACACTTCCTCGACGCCATCTCTTTTGACAGTTGAAAAAAGAGCAGTACTCCTGCCTTCCATTTGGCTCTTCTTTGAACTTGTGCTCCAGGAGCTCTGAGCTAACCATGTCCCAAGTCGGATCTGCCATCTTTCTCCTTGAACTGTGTGACCTTGGGCTGAGCAAGCACAGGAACGGATCCCTTAGCGGAACATGGTTAGGGATTTGCCTATTCCGAACAGCTTCAGACACACCAGAAGAGGGCGTCAGATCTCATTACAGATGGCTGTGAGCCACCATGGGGTTGCTGAGATTTGCACTCAGGACCTCTGAGAAGAGCAGTTGGTGCTCTTAACCTCTGAGCCATCTCTCCAGCCCGCATAGCCACACTCTTGTTTTGTTTTTGTAACATCGGGGACAGCCCAGGACACACCGGGGTTCCCCTGTAGTCTAGGATCCAATGTGAGTAGAGACTGAGGAGAATCTCAGGGTTCTTGTAAGGTAACGACGGCCTGTTGTGCTACTGAACCTTCTTGCCTGCAGGAATCTACCTGTTCATGGGGAGAAATCGGAGGTGCTTCGCCTGGCAAAGAGCATTCATAGACTCTGGGTATTTTAGAAGCCCAGAGTCATCTGGGTCTTACCAGATGTCCCCACACTAATTCTCACAGTTCCATTTTTCTTTCGGAATATGTACTGCCTCCATGCATAATGACCCCGGGCTTCTAAAATACTCAGATTCTATGATTTTTTTTTTTTGGCCAGGTGAAGCACCTCCAATTTCTTCACAGGATGCCTTTTATTTACAATGCTGTTTATCACCAGGAATAATTTGCTACAAAGTCATAGTAACCAGCCCTTTAAAAATAGTTTTGGCTAATGTCAAGATGAGAGAAAAAAAAAAAAAGTAGTGAAAACTAAGTGTAGCGGTGCATGTAGCATTACCAAACGCCTAAAGAAGACGGAGCCCCTTTAGTCCCTGCCTCATCTGCCGTCAGAGGCCACAAAAACCATTGACTTATCCTGTAGCAAATGCTAGTGCCTCTTTGCATCAGGCGACAAACCTGAAAGGCACAGGAAAATGAACTGTCTTTTCTTGTCTTAAACTAGTGAAAACACCTCTTCACAGAGTGTGTTTCTTGTTCTCGATCATTGAGGAATCAACATTTGCCACACAGGTGTGGGTGTCAGCAGCTAGGTCACGTGTTTTTTTGTTTTTTTGTTTTTTTTTTTGCCATCCCTAGCTAGAAATCTATGAAGCAGTTAAGGGCCATTTCCCAAGGCTAAAAAGCTTGTGCCGGAAGAACACAATGTAGAAAGACATTCATGTATGAAAGGTCATAACGAGGCCTGTTGCTTTTTATGCTAATGTAAAAAGCCAGCGCTATTTATTGAAGGGGCTGGAGTGAGTTGGAGTTGTGGTTAAGAGCACTAGTGGTTCTTCTAGAAGATGCAGGTTCAAAACCCAGCACCCAAAGGTTAGCGGCCACAGCGGTCTGTAACTCTAGTCCCAGGGTATCTAGTGCCCTCTAATGGCCGCTCTGGGTACTGCATGAGCATGGTGCAAACATACATGCAGGCAAAACACCAAATCAATCAATTAATCGATCAATCAATTAATCAATTTTTTAAAAAGATCAAGAATAGAGAAAATGCAAATAGTGATATTTTCACTTCCTTTTCCCCTCTTTTTTGATGAACCAATTCATCAGATTTATTTTGGCTATTCGTCCATTTTTTTCTATTGTACAGTTTTAGGTTTTGATGAACTCTTCCCAGTATGACTTCTGCTTACCATACTATTTATCACTAGGAATAATTTGTTACATAGTCTTATTAACTAGTCCTTTAAAAATAGCTTTCGCTAATGTCAAGATTAGAAAAAAAAAACTAAACAAAAAAACCAAACAAAACTAAATGCGCAGCGGTGTATGTCCTTAATTCCAGGACTCAGGAGGCAGTGGTGGGGGAATCTCGGTAAATTCAAAACCACAGCTTGGTCTAGGCCATCCAGGGCTACATAATGAGACTCCGTCTCAAAAACAAACAACAAAACAAAAACAAGACAAATGAACGAAACATAAAGGTGCCTTCTGTCCTCCTCTGCATCTTTCTTCTGCCCCATCCTATGGTTGAATTTGTGGTGAATATGACAGTTTGCCTCCAATCCTCTTGACTCATCTCTTTCAAACGCAAGTACCTTTTACTTGATAATTTCGCATTGACCCTACCTAGACTTTTGTAGTGCTCCACTGGGGTCACAGATAGAACCTGTGAGCGTACACTACCACTGAGCTATACCACTTCTCTCTCATTTACTAATAGTTCCATTTCCTAGCTCAAATTAGATCTAGGATGGGGGGGGGGTTGTAGCAGCCTAACACACACATAAGCAACAGTATTAACCAATCTGATTATTTAGCTCAGTTGGAGTAAATATTTTGTAGCCGTATGGAATTCCAAGAGATCTAGCTCACTATGGTGTTCTGCAAGCGAAAGACAAAGATCAGAGATGCCAAAGTCTTATCTGAAACTTTTATCTCGATCTTCACAATGAGGCTGTGTGGAATTTTACCTCGGTCTTTGCAGTGGAGCACTGAGGGGAGGAACGAGGGAGGGCAGCATTTCCCACCATCAGGAATGAAATGTCAGTTTTTACTGAAATACTCTTGTGTGCAGAGAGTTTTATGCCAAATAATAGTTCATGTTATGATTTAAATGTTTTGTTAGTTTATAAAAAAAAAGTAAGATATAAAAGTTACATAAAAACAAATTCCTCTCTACGCCTAGATATGTGGACACTTGTTACGACGGCCTCACTTTTGTTAATTGCTGCAGAGGAAGACATGCTAGGTTTAAGGTCCTGTAGGTGCTCTTTAGCTCAATATCTGTAGGGCGATATTGTGGCTAAGTAAACAGATGCGCAGAACTCCAATCAAAGTTCTGATAAATGCAACTTTGTTTCCATTCTCAAAGATGAATGGTTGCCAGGGCACCTGTTTAGTTAATAAACATGGGCTGTGCTTGTTAAAGGATCCAAGGAAAGGGTAAGATTTGCCCTCATGAACAAAACTGGAGGAGTCAGATTAAAAAGGGGAGCCTCGGGGCTGGTGAGATGGCTCAGTGGGTAAGAGCACTGACTGTTCTTCCGAAGGTCTAGAGTTCAAATCCCAGCAACCATATGGTGGCTCATAACCATCTGTAACAAGATCTTCTGGAGTGTTTGAAGAGGTACAGTGTACTTACATATAATAAATAAATAAATTTTAAAAAGCAGGGGGAGCCTCCTCCTGGAGATGGCCTGCCCCCTGGAGGGGCCTGCTCACACAGATAAGAGGGTTTGGGGAGGTAGCTAGGGGTCCTGAGCTTCAACCCTGTCACTTGCTCTTTTTGAGAAACTGGAACCCATCTCTTAAACCCTATAGGTTAAAAAAAAAATGCACATCTACCAATGTTGTGGAGATCAAGACAAAAGTTCACCATTAATGTAAATTATTAAATACAATACAGAAATGTTTGTTGTAATGGTTAGTACTGTTTTTTTTTTAATCGATTTTTATTTTTTATATCTTAACTTTTATGGACTATACAAAAGCAGTATTTTTTTCCCAACTGACGTGTGTGTGTGTGTGTGTGTGTGTGTATGTGTGTGTGTGTGAAAACGCCATTTGGAGCTTTTTGTGTGTGTGCCGGAATGTAGAAAGATTGCTAGGTCAAAGATTTACTGACAAAATTTGTAAAAATGCATGATCATCAAAAAACAAAACCCAGGTTACCCCTCTCTGTGTCCCTCCGCACACCATTATTTCCCATTCTTATACAGAGACGTGCACTACGGTCCAGAGGCCTCCTGCAGCGTACAGCGTAGCTTCACCATTCAGGAAGTGCCTACCCACTGCTGATAGGAAGTAAAACTTTGTTTTGGTAGTGGAATAAAAGCTTGCTTGTTAACACAAGCTTTGGGGTTGAGGAACCAGCATGTACTGGAGTTGTTGTCATTAAGGACCTACCAAAAGAGCTATGTCCACCGAAAGTGGGATCTAGACCCAGCTGCCTTCAGACTGAGACGGCCCAGAGGGTGAATGGCAAAGCTCAAACAAGGGCGCGTGTGCAGACCAGTTTAGGTCCCTCAGTGGTCACCTCAAGGCAGATGCCCCTTCCTGTCCCCAGAGGAGGCTGGAGGGGATGAACACAGGAGGTATTGGTGATTGATCTTCAGACTTGGAGGGTGTGGATTGCCAAGATTAGTAACATCAATTTGTGAGGCCCTCTGAGAAATTGAAACACAAGCCAAGAGAGGAATGAAATTACTCATCAGATCAGCACAGGGTTGAGAGTGAATGTACAGGTTGGTTCTGGACTCCGATAGATGGCTGCGTAGAGACTTTGGGGAAAATAGATAGGAAGGCCATTTTATTTATACAAAAAAAAAGAAAGAAAGAAAAAAAGAAAAAAGAAAGGAAAGAAAAGAAACGGTTGCAGGCTGAGTACTGTGAGTACTGAGAATTTCCCAATAAGAGCTGTTGCCTTAATTCTCAGTGTGGACTTGAACAGCATTTGAATGTATTCTAAGGTTATCAAATGGTTAAAATAAAGGTTTTATACAAATAAAGGGTTCTAGTTTTTAAGATCTATTATTAGTATTATTAGTATTTGTGTATATGTGCCCGCAGAGGTTCCCCGATCTATTATTAGTATCATTAGTATGTGTGTATATGTGCCCGCAGAGGTTCCCCGATCTATTATTAGTATCATTAGTATGTGTGTATATGTGCCCGCAGAGGTCCCCCGATCTATTATTAGTATTATTAGTATGTGTGTATATGTGCCCGCAGAGGTTCCCTGATCTATTATTAGTATCATTAGTATGTGTGTATATGTGCCCGCAGAGGTTCCCCGGATGCCAGAAGAGGACATCAGACTCTTTGAATCTTGAGTTTCCGGGGATTGTTCTGCCCCAAACGTGGTTGCTGGGAACCAAACTCATGTCTAACAGCTGACCCATCTCTTCAACTGCCACTAAATAATCCTGAATAAGAACGAAACAGCTAAACTGGGCGGTGCTGTTGCACACCTTTAATCCCAGCACTCAGGAGACTGAGGCAGGTGAATCTCTGAGTTTGAGGCCAGCTTGGTCTATAGAATGAGTTCCAGGACAGCCAGGGATACATAGAAAAACCCTGGCTCAATAAACAAACAAACGAACGAACAGATTAAATATAATAAAACAACTAAAGATTAACAAATACCAGAGAGAGAGAGAGAGAGAGAGAGAGAGAGAGAGAGAGAGAGAGAGAGAGAGAGAGAATCTCAAATGAAAAAAGAACACGGAGCAAACAAACAAACAGAACCCTGACTGGTTATATATAAAGAAACCTACAGTTCTTGCTCTGGTCTAAAGCCCCCCTCAACATGTGGCTGCTTCCTGCTGTGGGCTGACCTCTGTGCCTAACTCAGTGACAAGCTTCTCCTAGTTAAGCCCCTTCCCATTTTCTTTTCTCTAAAAATAAGAAAAAGAAAAAAAAGAAAAAAGAAACATGAAGTTAAGAAGCTCTCCGAAGGACCGGCAGATGATTCTGGGAAGAGAGAAAAAGCATCAGTGGTTGAGACCCCACATCCAAAGAGCAGAAGTCTGAGGGAGTCAGAGAACGCTCAAGAAGAAAGGAAGTCAAAGAGGAAATGTCAACGTTAACTAAAGGTAAGAAAATGTAGGCAGAAATGTTCCTTGTTCCAAACAGGTGGAGAGAGACAGGTGCACACTGATATCCTGTGAAACTGTAAGAATATAAACCGCCAGAAGGAAGGGAGGGAGGGAGAGAGGGAGGGAGTGGGGGAGGGAAGAAAGGAGGGAAAGAGAAGGAAAGAGATAAAGGGAGGGAGGGGAGGAAGGAAGGAAGGAAAGAAAAAAAGAAAAGGAAGGAAAGAAGAAAGGAAGAAAAGATGGTAACGTTGTAAGAAATTAAAAATGGCTGCAACTTTGTTTGCTTTTTCTCAGACACTCTACTTAGTCCTGGCTGTGCTGGAGCTTGGCATGTAGACCAGGCTAGCCTTGAGATCATACAGCTCTACCTGCCTCTGCATCCCTGATGCTGGTATTAAGGGTGTGTCCCACTATGCTTGGCTCCTTGTTTGTTTTTTGAGACACTCTTAACTCTGTAGACCAGACGAGGATAGAACTCACTATGTAACCCAGGCTGGTTTTGAGGTCACAACAATCATCCTGCCTCTGGCCACTGTGTGTTAGGTCAGGTATGACCAGCACCTCCCAACTTTCTAAACAGAAAAAACAAAAACAAAAACAAACAAACAAACAAAAAAAACTGGCTCCGACATTCTGAGAGAAAAAAAAATTTCCTCCCTTGGCCCTATTGAAATGTCTATTAATATGAAGACCAAATAAAAGCATATTAAATCAAGAACTATCTAAAAAACTGTATATTTCAAGAATCTTTTCCCTGAGGATCTACTGGAGAATGTCTTCCACAAAATCAAAGTAAATAAAATTAAGTGAAAAGTCGTGGGGGCAGGAACTGCCAACTTGATGAAGGAGGACATTCCAGGGAGTCGGGCTGCAGGTGGGAGACTTCTCTTCTGGCTGTGCCTTTACCCTGTCTCATCCACGTGACCTGCTGACTCACTGAGGCAAAACAGGTTTTAAATCCAGTAAGAGGAAGTTGGAGGCCGGCCGGCCTTTAGCAGGAGATGCAAACCACAAGAAAGGCAAAGTGAATTCAATGTATGACAAAAAAAAAAAAAAAAAAAAAAAAAAAGAGACACCCTTGATTGACAGTTGTGTGTCAGGTTAGAGTACAGAGGGCCCTGACAGGAGAGGTGACACCTCCAGAAGACTGTAGAAGAGAGAAGATCATTAGGGAAGAGGAGGAAGAAGAGGAGAATAGCTACAGATGCTTGCACACATCATACGTGAGTGCACACACATGCACATACATACATGCACGCACACACCTGCATACACATTCACAAAGCTGCACACACAGGTGCACACATATGCGCATGCACACACATGTGCACACACAGAACAGCAAGAGAAAGGTATGACATATGATGATTTTATGTGTACACTAGAAATCTCAGCTGTGAAAGCACACACACACACACACACACACACACACACACACACACACACAGACCCAGTACCATCCAGACTGAAGACCCAGTTAACAAGGAACAAGATCAAGTCGGATAAGATTTGAAATGCAAGGAAACAACTCAACATGAAGGAACTTGTTCACGTCATTTGCTATTTTATATCGCCGTACCGCCTTTTCACTTTTTACATCTAGGCTGAAAACGCGTTCGATGTAAAGGGAGCAATCCCCTCCTTTCTCCCGCAGAACTGGGCACACAACCTGGATCACGGTGCATGCCAGGCAAGGGCCGTACTGTGAACTCCTCTATGACTTCAATCCACCTTTTACTAAAGCCACCACGCCAGCAACTGACCCTTGGTGGGCTAGAATTAAATAGAACCCCCATTTATATAATTATCAGGAAACGATGAGAAATAGCAATATGGACCAGCAAACTATTGTAGGACTTACTGTTACTGCACGCAACAGTGTACAGCATACTGTTCCTGTTGCTGCCCTAGCCAGTGTGTTTTGATGAGTGTGGAACTTTCTGGTCTGTCTTCTGCTCAACGTGTAAACTCTGGTGCTTTTACAAGTTTCTCATTAGTTGAAAACTCCAGGTAGTCAAAAACAAAACAAAAACAAAACAAAAAACCTTTCGCCAACTTTGGCATGTGCGAATGACATAGGCTTAGCCATTCAGACAGACGGAAGGAAAACCGAGGCAGGAATTAACCCAGGGAGGACAGACCAGAAGCCACTCTGGCCTCCTGGGATCCAGTGCTAGCAGGGAGTTCAGTAGCAGCTCTCAGCCTTCCTCCTTCTGTGAGCTTTAATACAGTTCCTCCTGTTGTAGAGACCCTCAACCGTAAAACTGATCCATTGCTACTTCATAGCTATAATTCTGCTACTCTAAATATCTGAACCACATGGGGGTCGTGACCCACGGGCTGAGAACCACTGGATTCACAGGCCCCACTGTTGGTGTTGTCCTGAGCTAGTGCTGAGGCAGCCCGTCTGCCTTCCAATGGTGACAGTCGTAACAGGGTGGCCGGATGAGTTTCTTTCCCAACTGACTCCAGCTGCTCAGTCTACATGACGTTAAAATGTGTTTTTCTAGTCTTCTCTTTAAGTTTTGTTTATTTATTTTTTCAAAAATTGCCCAGTCTGATTTGCTCTGCTTTCTCTTTTGTTTTATTTTAATTAAGTGCAATGATGCTGCAAGTTCTAATAAGACATTAATGTAATAAATAAACACTTGAAGAGGAAGGGAAAAATCAGTATTAGTTGCTATTTATAGGATTCTCTCTATAGAACATCCTGCACTTGTAGTTTTAAAAACATCCATTAGGATGGATGGAGCAGTTTAATGAAATATCCAGTTATAAGATAATGTAGATATTAATACTCCTGTTAAAACTAGTAAATATTAACCCATTTTTTTTTTTTTTTAAAAATGACTTTAACAGAGCTGATGAGATGGTTTCAAGGGCAAAGGGGAGACTGTTCATTTCACAGTGGCGTGGGAGGCAAATAGAAAAAAAAAAGATTGGAAGCAGTGTTGGGTATAGTATACTTCTCTGTGCAAGCCTTTGCTAAGCCAGCTTCCTTTCACTGGCCCCCAGCTCCTAAGGCCTACCACTTTCCAAAGCCACTATAGGCTAGAGACCAATCCAGCAGCACATGTCCACTTTATCTAAGATCCAAACCATAGCACAGGTCCCGTGTGCAGAAATCACAGGGAACGCCACAGGAAATAACTCGGTTTCAAGTTTTTAACCATTAATTTGTAGTCTTTCATTGGGTTTACAGTACCTTTTTTATTTGCTACTTGTGTTAGTCAGGGTTTCTATTCCTGCACAAACATCAGGACCAAGAAACAAGTTGGGGAGGAAAGGGTTTATTTGGCTTACACTTCCATGCTGCTGTTCATCACCAAAGAAAGTCAGGACTGGAACTCAAGCAGGTCAGGGAGCAGGAGCTGATGCAGAGGCCATGGAGGGATGTTCTTTACTGGCTTGCTTCTCCTGGCTTGCTCAGCATGCTCTCTTATAGAACCCAAGACTACCA
>NC_034600.1:47226210-47232756 GCF_900095145.1 Mus pahari | reverse complement strand
AAATAGTTTACTGTCTACAGATAGGATTTTGTGCCCATTTCCCATACTAAGATTTTGTCTGGCTTGAGCCTGTGTAAGACTTTTTTTTTTTTTTTTTTTTTTTGGTTTTTCGAGACAGGGTTTCTCTGTGTAGCTCTGGCTGTCCTGGAACTCACTTTGTAGACCAGGCTGGTCTCAAACTCAGAAATCTGTCTGCTTCTACCTTCCAAGTGCCGGCATTAATGGCATGTGCCACCGTTGCCTGGCTAGCTTGTGTAAGTCTTGTACAGGTTGTTAGAGTCCCTGAGATCACGCGTCCATCAGCCGCATTGTGTCTGGAAACTCGCTGCTCTTCTGGAGTCTTCCTCTTCTACCTCCTCTTCCACAGAGGTCCCAGAGACTGGATAGGATGGGATGTGAAAAATCCATCCAATTTGGGGCTGAGTGCTTCAGAGCCTCTCACTTTCTGTACATTGTCCAATCGTGTGCCACTTACTGTGAGAAGCATCGTCTGTGATGAGGGTTCTGTGATCCACTGATCTACGGATATAATAATAATTCCTCATTAGGAGTTGTTTTATTGCTGTGTTTTTGCTGCAGAGTAATAGATGCAGTTGTTTCCTAGAACCCCAGGCCTCTCTACTCTCAGGTAATTTGTTTCTCGGAAGGTCATGTGCCAGGGAAATGTTGGTGATTCCCCCCAAAACATGCACAGGAGCCAACCTGATGCACCTCACGGTGGGGTCTTTATTCTATTCAAGCTAGTTCACACACATCCCCAAAACACAGGGCAGTTTTGGTCATGGGGGAGCCCAGAATGTCTTTTGGGCCAAGACTTTATAGTAAGCAGCAAGTAAGGAGTGCATGTGCAAGCATCTAATTGGCAAGCTCCTGTGGCCTTGAGCATCATTGGCTGGTGTTGGGAGTCCTATCATAAACCTAACTTATGATCCCCTCTGCATTGGTGGTCGTTAGGCAAGGGGTGGGCTTGTAACCTGGGGGTGCAGGTTTTGGGAGAATAACCAGGTGACACTGGTCTTGTTGAGGGTGTAACCTGGAAACTCTGCTCTTGTTGGGGATTAGCCTAGAGCCTGGAGCTAGGCTCAGGTTTTGTTGGGGGGGGGGGGGCAACTTGGAAACGAATGCTTGGTACCAGCCTGTGAGTCTACCTGAGCTCAAACTTAGGTCAGGGTTTCTAAAATGGAGTCTGAATTTAAAAGCTTTGGCATCTCAGTCATTGCTCTCTTTCCATGTTGGAAGCAAGTTCATGTACAAAGGAGTGCAGCTCTAATGGCTGTCAGTGTCTTCTCTCCCAAAAATAGAAATGAGACGCTCATCTGTTTTGGTCTCCTTGATTTCCCTCAGGAAGTATGTGAACGATATGGTCATCACGCCAATGGTGTTCAGGCAACCATATTGTTGCGACACTATCTCAGACATTCTTGTCCTCTGTCTCTAACATAATCTTCCCATCTCCTCCTTTACAATGTTTCTTGAGTCTTAAGTGTAGACATTGTATTTTAGATGCATTAATTGTGGCTGGGCAATCCATGGTTACCATGGTTACTTATTTTATATACTTTGACCAGTTGTTGATCTCTGCTGTTGTTCTCCTGAAAAGCTCTTTTTTTTTTTTTTCTTCTTCTCTTTTTAAGTGTGTGGGGATGTGTGGTCGAGACAGGGTTTCACTGTGCAGCTCCTGCTATTCTGCCACTTTCTTTGTAGACCTGGCTGGGCTCAAATGTAGCCATCTACTTCCCTCTCCCTCCCGAGTGCTGTGATTAAAGGCGTGCATCCCTACTGCCCTTTCCTGAAAGACTCACTACTCCAAACTTTTGCATTATAAATATAGACAATAAACCCAGAAACTGCAAATATAACATTAAGATCTTTTCATGAAAATAGCCATCTTTGTTTCTAGAATATGGGTCACGCCAGGGTATTTGCTGGTGCTTGCTCTTTAGTTGACCTGAAAGTTGGGTGTGAAATTTAATCCAGAGGCAAGCCAGTGTTTGCTGATACAGTTCCCACTGTGGTGTCCCTGGTATTCAAATGGTAGGTTCATAGTTTACATTACGTTAGATTAGATTAGTTGTATTTATTTGTCTGATTAATTTATTACCAGATACATTGGATAGTGACCCTCCTCCCTAGTTATGCACCCAGAAGCAGCTTTAAAAAAAAATAATTTGTTTAAGAGCATTGATTGGTGTTTTGGGTGCATGTATCTGTGTGAGGATGTTGGATCCCTTGGAATTGGACAACTGTAAGCTGCCACGTGAGTGTTGAGAATTGAATCCAGGTCCTCCAGAAGAGCAATCAGTGCTCTTCACCACTGAGCTGTCTCTTCAGCACCCCCAGCAGCAGGTTTAAAGCACAGTTCAATTCCTATGATCTACTGAGCCAGAGTCTTTAGGAAGAAAACCTGTAAGTCTCTTCCCACTCTCCTTCATGCCCTTCCTTCCTCTGTCTGTTTCCCTCCCTGCTGGCAAATTACAGCGACCAAAACCATTACTGCAAGATGTAGGCGAGAGTTAAGAAATAAGAATGAGGGCTGGAGAGATGGCTCAGTGGTTAAGAGCACTGACTGCTCTTCCGGAGGTCCTGAGTTCAATTCCCAGCAACCACATGGGGGCTCACAACCATCTTTAATGGGCTTTGATGCCCTCTTCTGGTGTGTCTGAAGACAGCTACAGTGTACTCATAATACATACATAAATAAATAAAAATTTAAAAAATCCAAAAAATCTTAAAAAAAGAAATAATAAAGAACAGAAATAAGTCATTATTAAAAATAATCTCTTCCAGGAATAAAAGGTCCAGGGGAGCAGGTTTGTCTTCTCAGCTGTTCAGGAAGCTGAAGAAAATGGATCCCAAGCTCGAAGCCTGCATTGGTGATGTAGCCAGACTCTTTCTCCAAAAAATGCTATATCTTGGAGGCAGAGTGTTTCTCGGTATGTGGGAGGCCACAGGGTTAATGTCAACTAGAAAAAGAGAACAAAACCTGCTGCTCATTAACTTAGCACAGTTTCTCTTCCAAAGGAAACAAAAGACAGTTTATTCAGCCCATTCACATTTGTACCAACTGCTCAAAGAACATTATAAGACTATAGACTATAACTTCATTTCTGGCATTTTTCAAATGTGGTCCCCTCCAGGGTTCAGGTCATGTCCTATGGTGCTTTACTGACCTTGGTGAAGATGCTTGAGCATCTTGGTTTACTTGCCTTCCTGTATTACTGTAATGTGAGTTCCTTAAAGGAAGCCGGACACTACTGAATTGTCTTAGCCACTGCCTCTTCATGGTCTTCATTTCCTATTACACCTCTTCTTACCTCATCTATCCCAAGCACATACACCCAGTAAACAATAATTAAGGTCAAGTTAGTTCCAAGCACTGTGGTGGGCAGGAAATTAAAAAGTGGAATTGGGGTCACCTTTTCACTAAACATCATACTGTTGAGCTGTGCAAGAGAGATAAGTAGATACTTAAACAAGACAGGATAACTATGATACAGGGAACATTTGGTAACACAGCAAATCAACAGTTTACTGAGACTCATAGTTCTAGAAGGTGATTTCATGGCCATCTTGGACGCTAACATGGTAGCAGTCAGCGGAGACTTCATGAAGACCATGAAGAGGCAGAAATGAAGAGGTGTAATAGGAAATGAAGACCGTGAAGCTGAGAGAGCTAACTAGCAATGCTATGGGCTTTTGAATACCCAAAGACCACTTCCAGTGACACACTTCCTCCAACAAGGCCACTCCTTCTAATCCTTCCCAAGCAGTTCCACCAGTGGGGGACCAGACATTCAAAGGTATGAACCTAGAGCCAGTCTCATTCAGACCGCCACAGATAGAGGCTAGAAATGAAAGGTTTTGCTATCAAGTAGATCAGTCATGTTTGCTTCAGAATCGGAACGTATAAGTGTGTGTAAATTACTTCAAAATTAAGTTTGAAAGGAAGAAACTTTCCTGTATTATACTTTTATTAGTCAGGGTGTAGCTGGGCAAGCAGAACAACAGGGGATGGATATCAACAATTTGAGCAGTCAGGAAGAAAAGATGTGCGTGAAGTGAGGGAGACCACAGAGAGATCAGATCTCATAAACCCAAACGTAACCCTCAAAATAGTGTCTGTTTTTAGGGATACCGGTAGCAGTGTCATCCCATAGGTCTTCAGGACTTTTGTCACAAAGCTAAGCATACATATCTGACCCAGGAGTAAAGGACATGAGTCCAGGGCAAGCCATAACAGTAGCAGATCCAGCTTCTACTTCACCCCAAGGAATTGAATCAGCAGCTCAGAAATAGCACGCATTAGCGACAGAGAGCTTTTGCTTCCCTCTGCCCTCTGAATTTCCCCAGTGTCTCCCACATGCCTGGTTCTGATAGTCAAGAAAGGCATTTGAGCAGATGGAGCTCAGCATCACCGAGTTCACACACGGCAGATCTTGACATGTAATGATGCGCTATGACATGTTACGTTGGAATAGATGTTTGCTACCTTTGGTCTCATTTAAAAATCTTACTGTGTTTGGTAAGCAATATCTATCTCCATGGAATTGTGGGCATGATGCTTTCAGAAGGTTTTGTAGGAACTGAAGTGTGACTTGAAGATATATAGTCATATGAGGAGGATTTTGATGTCTCAAAGAAGTCTTGTATAGAAGGCATACTTGGTTGATTGCAGGGGTTTGCAAGTGAAAATGTCATAGGAATGTAGATTTTCAAAAAACTCATCTGAAGTCTGAAATTCCTTCTGTTTCACAAGTTCCATATGGACAGAGAATTGTGTGTGTGTGTGTGTGTGTGTGTGTGTGTATGAGTGTGTGCACACATATGCATTTATGTTTTATTTCTAGTCTCTAGTACATGTCGACAGATGCTAAAGTAATAAAGTATTTGCTGTATTAGTCAATTAATTAAGACAACTGAGGTAATTTTCTATAAAGATGAAATTAAACTAGTTAAGTGTGAAATGGATTATGCATACATCCCACAATTCCCTTGTATCTCAGCATGATAAGCGTGCCATCTCTTCATAAATACGTTCGTTCACGGTTGTAAAATCAGAGTGGGAGATAATGTAATCTCCATAAAAGATCCGGAATGTCTCCAAGTCTTTGAGAAGTTTTGCCTTAATAAAAATCACACAAATGGTGTAATAATTAAAATGTGTCACACTTCTTTGGGTAATTTGAAGGTTTCCATTGACAATTATAATATTGCATGCAAAGGGAATTGAGATATGGCTCAGCAGCTAAGGGCACCTGGTGCTCTAGGAGAGAGCAGGAGTTCTGATCCCAGAAACCTCTTTGGGTGGCTCACAAATGCCTGTAACTTCAGCTCAAGGGCATCTGACACCCCTTTCTGGCCTCTGTGAGTACCTGTACACACCAACACCAACACACACCACACACCTGTTTATTTTAAATGAGTCTACATGCAGGCCTTTAAAACAACAAGGATTTCCTATTTGGTATAGTAATATCTATTTTTCCACATAACATAATAGACCAAAATATTGTTTGGGACCGGGGAGGTGACTGTAAGGTAGGAGTAGTTACTGAGAAGGTGTAACCATGAGGACAGAAGTCAAATCCCCAGCAACCACGTAAAACGTCAGGCACGGCCATCCCTGTGAGGGGCCGAGGAAGGAGCATTGTGGGGGCCTTGCCATCTTGCCGGCCTAGCTCCAGATTCAGTGGAGAACTTGTCTCAAGAAAATAATGCAAAAGGCGAGAGAGCCAGTCACCCGCAGTTCCCTTTTAGCTTCTGCATGCACACTTGACATACTCTTCCTCTCTCACACGTGATACGTTATTTGCTCCTTAGTCACTTGCGTTGTCTTGGTAGTTACTGGCCGATTCAGCTTCAGCAATTATCAGTGTATCATCAGTACCCTGAGAGTATGAGGCGTGGCTGCTTAGGGATTTTTATTGTTCTTGCTCCTAGCTGCTTTCATCCTTTGACCAAGCCTCATCAAGCACTTATTATGTTTAAAACCCATGTTTGCGTCACAGGTTACCGAAAACCCATCAGTGGCTATGGATTCAGCTGTAATATCAATCCTGAGTTATGTCTTTTTCTTGAAACAGAGTCTCACTTTGTAGCCCAGGCCTGCCTCAACCTTAAGATTATTCTGCCAAAGCCTCTTGGATTCTCCATGCACCATCATGCCTGGTCTCTTCTTCCGTTGGCTGTCTTTGATTAAAATTTGTAAGTTTAGCCTGTCAGCTTAGAAATGGCACTCTAAAGACCAAGCCTCTAATATCTACGACGTTTCTAGGTCCTGCGAAATCTTTCTTCTTGTTCAGAATCTAAAGTCCTCCCTGCCCAATACCTCAAACGTATAACATTTAATCATCTATACACATGAGTTACATTCTTATTTAAAATACTTTCTCAGCAGAAATATATTTTTCAGGGTAAGTTAATAGTACTATAAATATTTGTAGTCATCACAGCTTGGATTTAACAGCTGTGCATAAACACATAATTCTATTCCTGGAGATTTTTTTAAAACGTAGAATTTTTTTTTGTTGTTGTTGTTTTTTTTTT
>NC_034600.1:47171090-47226130 GCF_900095145.1 Mus pahari | reverse complement strand
TGTTACAGATGGTTATGAGCCACCATGTGGTTGCTGGGATTTGAACTCCGGACCTTCGGAAGAGCAGTCGGGTGCTCTTACCCACTGAGCCATCTCTCCAGCCCTTTTGTTGTTTTTTTAAGATTTATTTATTTATTATATGTAAGTACACTGTAGCGGTCTTCAGACATTCCAGAAGAGGGCATCAGATCGCATTACAGATGGTCGTGAGGCACCATATAGTTGCTGAGATTTGAACTCAGGACCTTCGGAGGAGCAGTCAGTGCTCTTAACCACTGAGCCATCTCTCCAACCCAAGAGATTTCTATGACCAATACAAACTCATGTTTCCTTGTTCTTTAGAAACATTGTTATAGAAAAATGAAGGCAATTATAATCTGAAAAAAATGTACCAGATATGCAAGATTCCTTATAGTTTATACTTTTCTCTCTCATCTCAGCTCTCTGCCCCATCTCACTGCCTAAGTATTCTATATGCTCGGGTTAAACACATATAGACCCCCTACAGATTGCTCTGGATGGTGGTGTGTGGGCATTCTGAAGTTAACTGTATGACTGTATTCTGTTGCTTTCATTGTTTCTCTCTCTTCTTCAATATCAGCTTTTTAACATTTATTTTTGTTAATTTTTTTTTGAGATAAATAGTCTTGGCTGGCTTGGAACTTACTCTGTAGACCAGACTGGTCTCAAACTCACAGACACACCTGCCTCTGCTTCCTGAATACTGGGGTTAAAGGCGTAAGACACCACCATCTGTCTCAATATCAGGTTTTAGATCTATGCTTACCATCCACATCTTACAGGAGCTTGTATTTGACATAGTATCTCTTACAGCACAGCTTTTCCCATCAGCTTCAAGGAGTATAATATATGTTGCACTCATGATGACACCAAGCCCAATGTGCACACAAATGCCTAGGGTAAAGTTTAGTTTATACGTTACCTACAGTCAGAGATTAGCAACAACCACTAGTGACCATTATGACATACAAGGATGACAGTGGTGACCCTCTACCCATGCATACACTCCTAACACTAATTGGACCCAGTGGATTAAGATAAGGTGGCAGGAAGTTGGGAGGGAGATGTGTGTGTGTGTGGGGTGTCTGGGAAGAATTGGCAGAGAAGAGTATGGGATATGGTCAATAAATGTTGTGTGAACTTATGACACTCTCAAAGAACAAATAAAAAATACATTAAGAAGTGGTGTGATTGTGACTTTTGTCTTTGTGCCTGTTTCTCTCCCTCCCTCCTTGCTTGTCCCTCCAACTCCTTGTTCTTCTATTAATAATGCAAGACGACATGATGAGCTGAGCTGCGGTGTGTGACACAGGCGTTGCAGCCCTGTGTTAGAGGATCTCGGTGTTACTTGGACACTGTGATACCAGTGCCGTAGCAGCCAATAAGTCGAGAAGATGACAACCATCACAGAGACCACTGAGGGACAGGGTCGTGTCGAGGGGCGGGCAGAAGGATGAGTCACGTCCCCCTGAAGATGAAGCCAGGTGACACAGGAGTCATCAGGAACTCAGAAAGGTACATGGTTAAAACTTACGCATTCTTCCTGAACTTTAAAGTTACTATTTCAGGCTGAATAAAGGGGAGTGTAAACAACAAAAAGTGAAATTTCGGATATAGGGGGACTAATTATGCTCTTATGGGGTTTATGCATCCTTTGCAAGGGACAGCAAAATGGTGAATGATTTCTTCCTTTTATAATGCGGCTATAATGTGCACACACTCTTGGCAGGTGGGTGAATGGATCTTGGTAAGGAATTCTTCAGGGAAATCTCTGCAGCAGCCAGGACATCAGAAGACCGTGGCCGCAGCTCTAACTGATGCTTATCCCCTTTGAGAAGCAAGTTAAACAACTCTCCAGAGTTTTCAGCAACTCCTGTCCCCCATTGAGAATTCCCATTGTTCTCCTCTCTCATTTTAAAGCAAAGATTTCCTGTGTGATTTGCATGTTCTGGATGCTGATATATCATCGTTCATTTTATGCAGCTTGTCAGCCAGTGCTTAATTTTAATCCCTACAATTTCTTCATATATTTAAACTTAATGTAATCAAATTCACAGCCACGCCACTCTCTTCCCTCTTACTTGCTTTTTGTCTTTTTATTTTTTTTACTTCAGCTTTCTTCCTTTATAATTTTTCCCCCATAGTATTTTCAATATGATCCTTCACTGCTTCAAGATAAACATATGTTCTCCAGAAATTTATGTTTTAACAATAATTCACATCACTTTCACTAATTTATGGTAAGAGATATGACTTTGAGTTAGTTTTCGTGTATATGGTTGTGTGCTCATGGCTCATGCATGCACACGAACACAAATGCACATATGCCTGCAGACATGCATGTGGAAGCTGAAGGTTGATATCTGGTGTCTTCCTCCCTCCCTCCCTCCCTCCCTCCCTCTTGTAATTTCTTCAAAAGCTTGTGTTTTGATTTCTAATGAAAACAAGTTATCACTCTGAAAAGTACTGGCACATATTTAAGATCTTTAGTCTATTTGCTTAGCTCATCTTTCTGACTTTGGCTTCACCTTGTTGATCTTCTGTTATGATGTGGGTGCAGTTTATAGCTTTCTAATTTTTCTTGTACTGACAGAGGTAAACTCCCGCCATCATTTACAGCCAACTGGTAAGCACAGAAGTGGAATGAGGGTATGGAGATCCTCTGCCTTAACAACAGAGACTTAGAGTCACTGCACTTCAGTATGTCTCCTTTTAAAACCAGTAATAAACGCAGAGAGCCTCCAGGTTCCTACAGTAGTACCTTCCCACTGTCACACCTCTGTGGTCAGCAGCTGCTCTCATATTCTGGGCTCAGCTTCTGCCTTACACTATTTATTAATTATGATATCATCATGCATCAAGTTTATTAATTCAGTTTGCCTAGAAATTTTAAATATTATTGCTAGTTTATCACATAATCAAGATCCTACCTAGGTCTTTGTTTCTCAATGTGTACACATGAGACCACCCACGGGATTTCTCACTTGTCAGACAATGCAATGCTGACCACTTAGAGAGTGTGTCAAACTAGAGGGACACTGCGTTCTCTCACAGTTCTGAGAGTGGTCATGCACACTTACCTTTGTGACAAAGTAAAATGTAAATTGAAGAACTTATCAGCCTTAAGGTAGCGGTTAAGTGTGGACTCCCTCTGAACATTCAACTTCAGTTCCCTGATGTAAAAAAAAAAACAAAAATAAGATTGGTAGTACCTATCTCAGAGGCTCATTGTTAAACTGAATGAATATGTTGTTTTTCATTCATTTTATTACTATTATATTTTACCCTCAGAACTGCGTCTTACACATAGCAGGCCTCTAATTAAAGTCATCATTTGTCATAATTAGTACTATTACATGACATAATTCATGAGCTTGAAAGTTCTGCAGTTCCGGAAACCCAGTACTGTGTGCCTCCCCTACTCTCCTGCCCTCTGGTGGTAGTCCTTTGTACAACTTTTGTTCCTGATTTGATGTGAAATTCTTACTAACTTCTCACTTTGTTTCCCTTATTCTATCAGTCAAATTATTTCAATTTCATGCGTATGTTTATGTGTGTGTACAATAAAACACATTTAACATAGTTTCTTGTATTTGATAAGGGGAATCTGAAGATTGTGTTTGTAAAACTCTTTTCATTGCTGTCCATTTAGAGTCTTTTCTCTGAGAGACCTCCATGCTAACACAATCCCTTCCGCTAGAACCAAGAACTTTCATTTGATTGGCCCTATTTACGAAATCCTATCCCAATTAAAAAACATTTAAAAATAACCAGTTTCACGCTATGAAAAGCTTTCCTTCATGACCAGTGAAGTAGGGCATTGTGGTGTTTGCCTGTAACTCCAGCACTCAGGAGGCAGAATCTGGGGAAATATTCTGAGTTTTCAGTCTCCATGGACTACATAGTAAGTTCCGGGCCTGCCTGAGCCACACTGTGGGTCTCTCTCTCTCTCTCTCTCTCTCTCTCTGTGTGTGTGTGTGTGTGTGTGTGTGTGTGTGTACATATCTATATACACATATCTATCTATCTATCTATCTATCTATCTATCTATCTATCTATCTATCTACCTATCCATACACACATATGTAAAATTTACATTAAACTAAGCATTGTGGAAATGCCTACAATCCAGAGGCAGGGGAGGGGGAATCTTGAATGCCACATCAGCTATGTGAAATCCAGAGGAAACATCCCGCAGACTAACCTACAAGAGAATCAGATGGAGGCAGCTCCCAAATTGAGATTCCCTCTTTAGCCTGTTGTCAAGTTGACCAAAACCTAACCAGCCCACCCAGTCTCAAAAATGATTAATTTAAACAAAACTCTTATCTGAATCATATACATTTTGCGAATAAATAAGGAAAACTATCTTAAAGGCATGGGAGAGTAATTGAGTTATCAGAAAGCTTTGTGTCTTCTCTTCATAAGACAGCAAGTGGAGCTGAAGAACTGCCCTAAGTAATAAACTACAAGATTTACTTAGTGGATAAAGCATTCAAAGTTTGATCTTGAACCATTTAATTCACTCATACATAGTTCCGTCCTTGATCAGGATGAGACCATAAATATAAGAGAAAGGGGAGAACCCTCGGCCTTCAAGCCCATGTGGTTTGATGGATAACACTTCCTTCATGCTCCTTAAAACTCCCTCTAAGGAGTTCTTCTTGGAGCTTGGGCTGGAAAGATACCATAAATAAGGTTTTATTGCCTTTTCTTCTGGGTTAGTGAAATAAGACATGTTGCGCTGTGTATTGGGAGTGTATGGTAGAAGATCGTATCAGTGCCTTTGGGTAAGAGGGAAAGGCTAACGAAAGAGAAATCCTGTATTCAGATCTGTAAGACATTTGAGAATTAGCCTAGCATCCTAGACATGGACGGCAGTGATTGGGAGAGGGGTGTACATACACCTGATGTGTTAGCAGGTGACATTAGGTAAGAAATCAGTATCCTGGTACTCATGCTTATTAGCTATTTTTGTGCTGGGCTTGTACCTAGAACCTTACATATATGCCAGATAAATACTACTTATATAACACTTTTACAGATTTATTTTATTTTACTTATTTCTATATTTTTGAGACAGAAACTCACTACGCAGCTGAGGTAGACTTTAAACTTCCTATCGTGGCCTCCTGGGTAACTAGGATGATGGGGCTGCGCAGGCCAGCTGACTTATACATCTTTTCTTTAAGTCCCAAGTTCCACAGGCATGATCCTTGTAAGCTAATATAACTAAGCTAAGTTTATATGACATCATTTACTTATTCCTATGAACAAAGAAGCTAACAAAAGTCAAAGGAAAAAAGGGGGAACTTCAGAAATATCTGAGGAAGAAGGAAAGAGCAACAGAAAGAGGGGAGGCACACATGAGAAAAGCCATATCAAAGTAATAAAGCTAAGTGGAAATGTATGGATTTTCTCATCCCGGAGGATGTTACTGTTTTAATACTATAATATAATATTTTACTAATACAGATACAAAATAGTGGACAAAAGTGTTTGTACTTGTTTAAAAACTCTAGGTACTGCAGCTTATGCATTTAATAACATCTGTAAGCACCATGGTGGGGTGTTGGTTAACAGTCTGCTGAGGATGTCCCTTGTAGTGAGAGTGGCCAGTGCATCTAACACCTAAGGTGTGCCCTAAGGACCAGCACAGCTCCTTACACAGGTGAAGAAATATGGTGGGAGGATTACGTTCAAACACCAGGAAGGAAGACAAGGAGCGCAGAGCACAAAGGCACGAGTAGGTTTAGGTTGCTCAGTGATTCAGTGTTTCTGAAAAGAAGAGTAGGGCGTGGGGAGAGAGGGACGGAGAAATGTAGGATGAAGGAGGAAAGCTGAACCCAGGTCTTAAGGACCTTCTGGCTTACATTCAAGAGGTTATATTTATCTGAGGGTGTTGATGAACTGCAAACCCAGCCTGTGGGAGGTTGAGGCAAGGAGGGTGGCAAGTTTCAGGACTATTACTGATGTTATAGTGTGCTTACAACAGGGCCTAGCATGACTACTCTTCAGAAGGCCCAACAAGCAGCTGAAAGAGTCAGATGTTTACACCCCACCGATGGACAGAAGCTGGTGACCCCTGTGTCTGAGTTAGGGAAAAGCTGGAAGAAACTGAGGAGGAGGATGACCCTAAAGGAAGACAAGCCGTCTCAACTAACCCGGACCCCAGAGATCTCTCAGACACTGAGTCACCAGCCAGGCAACATACACCAGCTGACATGAGGCCCCCAACACATGTACAGCAGAGGACTGCTGGGTCTGGGTTCAGTCAGAGAAGATGCACCTAGCCCTCGAGAGACTTGGGGCCCCAGAGAGTGGGGAGGTCTGGTGTGGTGGGTGGGAGTGGGGGGTGGGGTGAGAAAGTGTGGGATGTGGAGAGTTGAGGGTGGACGGGGAAGGGGATAAAGTCTGAACTGTAAAAAAAGATAACTTTTTTGTTTGTTTGTTTGTTTCGTTTTGTTTTATAGCTGAAGAAATGTAAAAAAATTGAAAAAAAAAGTTATTACCCCCCACTCCAGTAAACAAATGAAAACAACAGAAACAGTAATAAAAGCTCATACTTTATCACATAAAACAGAGGAGATAGAAACCTGAGGATAAAAATCCCAGGAATTCGATAAGGTTGCTGTATCTATAAGGGAGGAGTTAGAAGAGGGAAGTCTATAATCCTAGTACCTGGGAGACAGGGACAGAAAGACCATTGCAACTTGAATCTAACCTGGTCTACATAGTAAGTCTTGCTTAAAAAAACAACAATTAAAAAAAAAAAAAAAACAAAAAAAACCCAAAGAATCAAAATGAAACATATAGAGAAGGGCAGAACATCAAGACAAGAAAACTAATTTTTTTTTTTTTTTTTAAAGAGAAGGATGTAACATGGAGATGATCTATTCTGCTCAAGGCGTTGGTTGATTAATTTACCAGAGGACAGAAAATAAAGCAGAGATAGAATACAGAATACAAATATGACAACTACCTTCCCGTGGTTTGTACAAGACCCAAACCATGATATGGAGACTAGAGAAAAGAGGAAGAAAAACAAAACAAAACAAAACAAAGCAATCAAACAAACAACAAAAAAACAAGGGAATTTTATCCTGTGGAGTAGGAAGAAAAAAGATCTGAAGAAGGCAGACAGTCACGGAGTAGAAAATGTGTCTGGTGTTGGTGACATTCACTTTTAAATCCCAGCATTCAGGGAGCAGAGGCAGGCAGATCTTTTGGATCTCTGTGAGTTTGAGGACAACCTGCTTTACAGAATGAATTTCAGGACATCCAGGACTACCCAGAGAAGCCCTGCTTCAAATAAACAAACAAACAATGCCCCCCCCCCAGTCCCTCACAAAGGAAGAAGTAAAAATCATGTAAATAAGTTAAAAGCAGGGCAGTTATTATTCTTTTCTATTTTCAGGAGTTACGTTTTAAAAGATTTAACCAGATGGTTGGCAGCACTAGATTTTTAAAAGTCTAACATGGTTTATAGTTTAATCATTAAATATTTTTCAGTTATTTACTAAGATATATTTTACTTGTTTGATAACTCCGAAAGAGGAAAATGATCAGTTTTTCCTATCATGTAAAAAAAAAAAAAAAAACCAACAAAAACCAAAACACAAACAGAATATGTATGTTATAAATCTTCAGAATTTAGACAAAAGTCGAGTAAGCCAGTCACAGTCACAGTGACTGAACTCCACAATCCTGGCTCTCAGAGGCTCTGCAGGAACACCAGGACTTTGGGCCCAGACAGTGCAATTTAGTGAGACCCACGGGAGGCTCCTGAGCGCTTGTTGGCTTCCCACTTTGTTGAAGAACCACATTGTAAGTTCTGAGAAAGTTACGGAAGGATCGCTTTGGTGCTGAAATTTCTACATTTAAAAGCTAACAGGAGGGGCTGGTGAGATGGTTCAGTGGTTAAGAGTACTGAGCTCAATTCTCAGCAACTCCATGGTGGCTCACAACCATCTGTAAAGGGGACTGATGCAGTCTTCTGGTATGCAGATGTACATGCAGACTGAATACTCATACAATAAAAAAAAAGAACATAAATTAAAAATTATCTTAAAAAGAAAAAAAAAAAAAACTAGCAGGAGCCATATGGTTGTTGCGTTTCAGTCCTAGAGTTCAGAAGACTGAGACAGGAGGATAGTAAGCTGGAAGTCAGCTTGTGCTATGTGGCAAGAGCCTGTTTTTAATAAAAGAAAAAGAGAAAAGGAAAAAGAAGTGAGCAGGAAGCTCTGATCGTATACCACATACATATGAAGGATGAAAAGGCCCCAGAACAAAAGCTCTCAACCTGTGGGTCGCGACCCTTTTTTGGGGATTAAATGAACCTTTCGTGGGAGTCACCTAAGACCATTGAAAACATATACATTTATGTTACAATTCATAATAGCAAAATTACAATAATAAAGTAGCAATGAAAATAATTTTATAGTTTGGGGTCACCACAACCTGAAGAAGCGTTGCAGCATTAGGAAGGTTGAGAAACAACTGCTCCAGAGGGAAGTGACCTCGTGATGTCCCTTATCTGCCTTTGACATAAGAATGTCTATTGCTTTGGATATTTTCTTAAGCCCTTTATGATCATCATAATATTAAAAAAAAATCACTTACATTTTTAGAGAAAAGGTAGAACATTTTAAAATTATGATTTTGCTCAAAACAGTACAGATCTTCCCAATTGACCCTCTAAAAGCTGCTTTTCGCACACACTTTTATTTTCTGCCATTTATTCACCCGTAAAAGTGCTGCTTTTGACTATCTACTGGACATTATTTAAAACACAAACCTAGCGGCTGGCTTTATGGGACCATTGCTTAGCTCATGGTCCTGGGATAAAACTGCAGAAGGGAAGTGGAGAGGACCACGTGGAGAGGGGTGCCCCTGCAAAGTTCAGTACCACGGGGAGATGAAGAAAACCACATTCAATGACGCTGTGCTCTTCCGGCCCCCACTCTAGTTATATAATGTTTCAAATTGTGAACATAAGACACGTCAGTATAGAATGCCCGAGACCAGGGTTAGATGAAACCGCATTCCAGTGGGAAGGAAGTGTGTGTGTGTGTTCTAAGACAACTTACGATGCATACATCGCATTCATATGGTTATTGTGTCTTCTGAGGTTTGAATAATATACAGTATTCACTCATGTCTCTCTGCTTATTCTCTGGACGCTGCACATTGTTGGACGAGGAGTTTTTTTCTTTCATGGGAGTGACATAATATTGTGATTCATGACGTCATTCCAGCCGATTGTTTCAGGGTCGCTCGTGTCTTCCTGTAAGTATATATTTTACTTTTTAAGGTTTCCAACTATAAAGTTTTCTTTCTGTCCTTTGGCTCTTTGGTTCATTTTTCTCTGTGTCTTCTTTATTTTTTTTATTTATTATTATTAATTTTTGCATCGAGGTCTTAGAGCACATCCAGATTATTTAGCTTGCCTGTTGGTTCAGTTTGCTTTTTGAGACAGTGTATCCTTCTGTAGTATAGGCTGGCCTCAAATCCTAAACCTTCTGTCTTAGCTTCCCAAGTGCTAGGAGAACAGGCATGAGCCATCTTACCTTAGCAGCAGGTTGTACGTTTTATTATTTTTAACTGTGTTTATACATTGTGTCTGTGTGAGGGGGATATGCACATGAGTGCAGCCCTTGGAGCCCTGAAGACCATGTCTGATCCTTTGGTGCTGAAGTTATAGGTGGTTGCCATCAACAAGTGTGGGTGCTGAGAACCGAACTCACACAGTCTCCCAGAGCAGTGAGTATTCTTGACTTCTGTGCTGTCTCTCCAGCCCCAGCATGTTGTGTTTTTTAAGAACCTGACAAGAATCTCCTTTTAAATAACCCAATGCAAGAACAGTTGCTCAGATTGGCAGAAATGAGACCAATAGGGTGTGTATATATACAAAATTATGTATTATTGTATATACAGTTTAATTTACATACATAACTTTATAAATAAATAGGTTTTTTAATAAGGCATCATTATAGGGCCTAGGAAGTATCACAATCTACAGAGACAGGTAAGAAATTAAAGATCCAGAGCAGTCAATGGTGTCACCAAGGTCAAAGATTCTCCTTTTAAGACTTCAGCTTTTTCCTTTGTTGGGTATTTCAGCTAAGGTCATCCCTGTTGGGTTCTGGGTGGGGGAACACCCTCATAGAAGCAGGAGGGAGGTGATAGGGGGTTTGTGGAGGGGAAACTGGGGAAGGGGATAACATTTAAAATGTAAATAAATAAAATAACCTATAAAAAATGGACATAGGATTTATAGGGAAATTTTTATATCTTTCTTTATGAGATCAATTAGTTTTTAATCTTAATCACTTTATTAGAAGCTGTAATTTTCTAGTGTTATTTTAATGATAATACATGAAAGTCAGTGGCATGAATTTAGGTAGATTAAGTTCATTGAATTTTAGGTAGATTAAGTAATTTTCTGTGTGTTTTATTTCTTCTATTTTTGAGATGATAGTATAATTACATTATTAAACACTTCCCTTTCCTGCCCCAAAATTCACTTATATACTCCTCTTTACTGTCTTTCAAATTCATGACCTCTTTCTTCATTGTTGTTTCATGTGTATATATGTATATACACATATATAAACATATATAACTATTTCATGTATGTATATATAGTTATTATTATTAAATATAACTTCCCAAGTCTGTATAATACTCATATGTATGTTTTCAGCCTTGCCCATGTGTTACATATACATCTATTACCCAAATATACTCTAATCATGTGTCATTTTTAAAGTAAAATAAACATATTTTAAAACATAAAAAAATAAAACAAAAGACTTCAGCTTACTGGAGAGGCACACTCACATTTTGAAAGGCAGTCTGTTTTCCTCACTCTTCCAATTTAAATATTAACATTATCCCCTAAAACACTGTCCCAGGAACAGAAATAACAATGTTTTACCAACTATCTGGACTCCCGTGGTCTTGTGACGTTCACACATACACTTAGCCACCACAGGGGGCAATTTCCTCTGCTCTGTAAAGCCAACAAAAAAATGTCATGAGCATTCAGAGGAGAGAGAAAGGGTTGACAGCCAAACCAACCCACGTGTTTACTGCATGCCTACTGGGAGACTGCCCCCAGGGTCTGATCTGAGAGTAATCCAAGCCATGTAGAGTGGCAGGATACATGTGAGTAGGAGCTCAGGGAGCATGAGAATTTACACCTGATGATCTAGAAGGATTTGAAGGGAGATGAGCAAGCAGGAATGAAAACATAGATAAGCATCACATCTTAGGACAGAGACCTCAGCTTACCTGGATATGGTATGTTTCCAGAACCTCAGTGGGAAATGAGGTTATGACGTGGGCATGTGGCAGCCAGTTCGTGAACAGTCTCCACTTGCTTATCGCTTTCAGTTTTCAAAACTGCTCTAACACACATCCTGTCTTTTAATCCTTTCAGCAATCCTGCCAGGTAAGTATTACTGATACTAATTTAGGAAAATTTTGCTTTTGTACTTTTGGAGATAGGATCTCCCCGTATGGAGGCAAGTCTGGACTCAGACTCACTATGTAACCGAAGCTGGCCTGGAATCTTCACCTTCCTGCCTCATACTCTCAAATGCTTGATCTAAAATAGGAGATACCAAACCTGGTGATATCTATCATTACCGATTATCACACTGATATTCTAAACATGTTAAATTTGTCATCTTAACCCTGCTGAATATCACCTTCGTGAGATTGGCAACAGGTGACCTTCCTGGCTCTTGAGCATAGGACTTTATAAGGTCTGAATAGGGTTTGTGAGAAAGAACTGCAGTGTACTATCTAGGAAGCCAGAAGGAATGCCTTGCCCTTGTGTCCTGCATCTCTGTACAACAGAAGAACCCAAGACAATTCTCACAGGTGGGGACGTTTTAAAGGAAGAAGGGACAAACATCCAAGGACAGGAGGTGTGTCTGAGACACATAGCACAAGCCTGAAGATACAAGGAAACACACTCTCACACATCAAAATCAAAAGCTCCACCTTGTCTCTAAGTTTACACCCAGCTTAGAGTTTAAACTTATGGAAATGCTAAGGTTCCCTTTATTCATAGATGGTCTTATGATATATCCTCACATCGAGGAGAAACAGCTTGTGTTGGACTCCGAGATTTATACAACCTCATGGGGGTAGACACCAGAGTCAAACAGTTTCAGCACACGTCTTTCTGTCCATCTGTTCATGCAGACACAACACCCAAGATGGGGGGGTCACTTACAAGGGCAGAAGTTCATGCATCATAGCTCCCAAGGATAGGGAGACCAGGATCAAGACACCACTGGAAGATTTAGGGTCTGGTAAGGGTCTGGTCTCTCTTTCCCAGATAAAACCTTGACCTGTTATGTCTTCCAAGATAATGAAGGAAGAGACAGGAAAGTGACAGCCTTTTCCATAAAGCCATTCCCAAGGGCAAAATCTTGCAGCCCAGTTCACATTTAAGGACACCACCTTCAGAGCCACTACGTTTATAGGTTCGGTTCCTACATAGGATGTTATAGGAACACAAACATTCAACCACAGTGATAATTATGTTCCAAGGACTTCAGTTTCTTTCATGTCTCTCTCTACCACAAAACCCGCTTTCTTTACAGTACTGTTAAGTGCAGATTAAACACCTATAGAGCAATGTTTTGATATAGATGTGTTTTTTTTCCTTCTTTTATTAGAGGCAAAGGAAATTCGCAAAGACAAAGCAAATCAAAACAATAGCCAACCAGGGAATTTAAACATCAAAACAAGTCGTCTGCCTGTTTTAAGTTATGTGATAAAAAACAAACTTTAAACTCATTTGTCTTCTTTTGTTTGTTTTCTAGTTGGATTCAAAGCAAGAGGATATGCCCTTAGGAAAAGAAATTGCATGAGCAAATAAGATAAACTGTAAAGTGAGATGTGGTGGCCCATGCTTGTTACCCCAAGGCTGAGGATGATGAGACAGGGGGATCATGAGCTCCAAGCCAGCCTGGGGCACTAGGAGAAAACTTACCCCAGGAGAAAAACTGAACAAAGGCAAGACAAAAATGTGATTCTTATAGATTCTTAACTTTGCAATATTTATTTTATTTTATATATGTGTTCATATGCATGTCCATGCAGTTGCGTGTGCATACACATGCCGTGGCACATGTGGGGAGGTCAAAGGGAAACTTTCCAAATCTGGGTCCCACCTTCCACCTCGTTGGAACAGGGACTTTCTTGTTTCTCCAGCTGAACGGTAGATTCCAGCATCACTAGTTGGGAAACATGTGGTTGCGTCACTTTCCCCAGTCTCTGCCTCTCATCTCACTGTCAGAGGGCTAGGATTGCAGATATCAAAGTCCTGTGAAGGTTCCAGGCATCAGACTGTCACAATCAGTGCTCTTTCCCACTGAGCCTCCACCCCCAGCCCCATTCTTATACATTTAAAAAAATAAGTCTGGTAATGTAGGAGACTGTAGTCATCATAAATTCAAGAGAATGCTAAGTTCTTACTGGGTAATTCTCTGCTTTGTTTCTCTTTGGCCTTAAAAGAAAAATAAACATTAAAAAAAATCAGGCAGTGGTGGTACACAATTTTAATCCCAGTACTCTGGAGGCAGAAGCAGGTGATCTCTGTGAGTTCAAGGTCACGCTGGTCTACAGAGCAAGTTCCAGGATGTACAGAGCTAAACAGAAGCAAGCAAGCAAACAAGAAAAGGAAACCTCATTTATTCTAACTCTATTGGAGCTGGGAGAAATAAAATAGTCATTCATGTTCTCTGTACAGTTTAAAGAAATAGAGAAAATGCAAAATAAATAGTCTATTGCTTCTATTCTTCAAGAATTTAAAATATGCTTTAAAATAACCAGAATGTTTCAGGGCCTGTGAGATGGGTCAGTAGATAAATGCATTTGCCACTAAGTTGGGAGACACGAGGAACTAAATGGTGCAGAGAGGAACTGACTCCCTCAAATTGTGCTCTGACTTCCACATGTGCACGGTGGCATGTGAATACCCCCTACCCATAAACTCACAGAACACATGTATTCATGTGTGCGCCCACACATACAAACATACAGACATACGCACACGTGTGCGCGTGCACACACAAATGTAATAATAAAAATGATCATTTAGTAGGCTGGAAGTACAGTCAAAAGTTTGCCTCACACATACAAGGCTCTGGGCTTAATCCAGCACCATAAAGAATGAGAGCAGAAAAGAGAGACTGGAGAAGAAGGAGGGAAGGGGAGAGAGGAGGGAAGGAGGAAAAGGGGCTGCTATTTCATGTGAATAAGAAAGTACAATTTGATACTTTTGTATTGGTGATCTGAGAGCAAAGGTAACCGAGAGACTAATCTTCACGAGGCACGTATGGGCAGTATGGTGGCTTGGGAAGTGTCACTATTAGGAGGCGTGTCCTTGTTGAAATAGGTGTGGCTATGTTGGAGGAAGTGTGTCACTGTGGGTTGGGCTTTGAAGTCCCATTTCCCGCCCCCGCCCCGCCCCCATGCTCAGGCTCCACCCAATAGAGATGATAGACTCCTCTGGGCTGCCTTTGGATCACAACCTAGAATTCTTGGCTCCTTCAGCACCATGTCTGCCTGGACCCTGCCATGCTTCCTGCCATGATGAACCTCTGAAACTGTAAGCCAGCTTCAGTGAAATGTTTTATGTATCAGAGTTGCCTTGGTCAAGCAATAAAATCCTAACTAAGACAGGCAGAAAGGAAATGGCTCAATGTCTGGAGTAGGCTTGAAATGCTATGGGGAAAGAATAAAACAAGCTGAGTGAGTGGGAGAAACAGCACAAGTATTGGGAACGCAATAGGGCCCAGAACCCAAGCTCTTTAAAAATCGGTATTTCTCAATCTGTGGGTCTTGACTTCTTTGGGGGTCAAACAACCCTAACACAGGGGTCACCTAAGACCATAGGAAACCAGGTATTTACATTATGACTCATAACAGCAGCAAAATCACAAGTACGAAGTAGCAACAAAAATAGTTTTATGGTTGGGTGTCACCACCACATGAGGAACTGCATTAAAGGGCCACAGCAGCAGGAGGAAGGTTGAGAGTCACTGCTTTAAATGATTAATAGGGATTCTTTAGTGAACCAGTGTGAGAGCATAGCACACGACTTCGGCAAAAATCAATATGCTGGGGAAGGGAGCTGGCTCACACACACAGCCAGCTTCACTTGCTTTCGAGCAGGACAAAGGATTTAAGAGACAAGAGTGTTGGGAAGAGGGAAGGAAGGGGCCTGTCACCATCTAGTCAAATACTTTCTTCCAAAAGTTAGGTCAGCCTTCCAGTATCTTATATGTTTCTTATTCAAAGGGAACAAAGAAAAAGTAATGCAGCCAGCAGCCAGCGGCCAACCTACATACAGATCTTCCATCCTTGCTATTCTGTGCCTAACCTGGCCACCCGTGGTGATGAGCATATCACACTTGTAATTTGTTTGGACCTTTTCCCTATATACTTCTGAAGCACTTAAGCTTACATATTTGAGTATATATTTAAGTGGTTTTTTTTTTTTTTTTTTATTCCTTTGTGGTGGTGGTGGGCAGGGTGGTGGGCAGGGTGAGTCGCACACATCAAGGTGTAAAAGCCATTCCTCCTCTCTTTGCAAGCTAAATGTAAAACAGCCAAGGTGGTACGGCCAGGAGCAGTGTACCAGCGGCTGCACTTAGGGAAGTGGCGTCACCTCGTGTTTCTTAGGAGCCTCACCGGGTCCTCCCAAAACACTGGTTTCCTGTTGAGATGTGTCAAGTGTAGGGATGCCACATGTATGTTTCTTTTATCCATATGCTTACATGACATGTGATATCTCAACAATCAGAAACAATGCCTAGCATACAATAGTATCTTAGTAAGGAAAGAAGAACCAATGAAGAGAAAGACCCAATGAAGAGAAAGACCAATGCCTTTCAACTTACCTTTCACCTATTGTTTGTCAAAACAATTTAAGCATGTGGGGAAAAAAAATCACTTATATTTTTAAATCTGGGGCTTTTTTCTTTTTTGCACGAAATTAGATCAAAAATTATTTACCCCAAGACGTATATTTAAATGAAATATATATGTCCATACAGTGCTTACAATTAACAGAGTGTTTACATGAACTAAAAGCAATCCGTGTTAATGATATTTAATTTTCACTTAGACTCAGAACTATCGTGTAGTAAAATCTCTCACCTAGCTTTAATACATGTGTCCTCCTGGTATCCCAGCATTAATGTAGCTGTCAGCCTGTATTTTCATTCTGAATTATGTCTGTTGGCATAACGTCATAGGGTTAACTTCAGTTGCTTAGAACTACTAAGCAGAAGGCCATCTGACCTTGGCAGATGAATTAACCTTAGTATTAATTAAAAAAAAAATGATTTTTCTATCTTCACCACATTGACAACAAGAAACAACATATATCAGCAAACAGAAATTTTCTTTTAAAAGGTCTCTGCATTTTGGGTGATGTTTTCAAAAATAAAATAGGTCTACATGAAACTTTAATTTATGGTTCATAAACCTCTCGCTAACACTTGCACATTATTAGACTAAATGCATTGGTTCATGTACAATGTATACTGTCTGGCATCTTCCCTTATTTTTTTTTTTTTTTTTTTGACAAAAATGTGCTTATTTAAAAATAACTTATTTTCCAGGGCAGTGGTGGTACCTTTAATCCCAGCAGTCAGGAGGAAGACACAGGTGAGTTCAAGGCCAGCTGGGGCTATAGAGGGAGTTCTAGGACAGCCAGGACTCCACAGAGAAACCATGTCTGAAAAACAAAAACAAACAACCCCCCCAAACTCTTATTTTTCTAAACATAGTAACATACATGTTTAGACATGTCAAGGTAACAGTTTTTGCTATTCCAGTACTGAAATGAAGCAAGGAAGCCTCCTTGATATCCCGTGCTTTCAAGGATTAGAGGATCAAATCATTAAGTAAACAGTGTTTTCTAAGTTGCTATTGATCATAATTCCAGTGCTGTAAGAATTCACCTGCAGCGGCAAGCTGGGTTCTCTGGAATCACATGTGCTACTTGCCTGTGCCCATCACGCCACAGCCTGGGCCCAGCTGCTTGCAGGATTCTGCTGGAAGCTGTCTACTTGAGTGGCTCACTGTGTCTGACAAGTCTCGAAGCAAACAGCTCGGTTGTGAATCGCTTCCCTTTAACGGAAAAGGTAAGCCTTGCGCATCTGATACAACCCGTCACATTATCAAGTCAGGGGATCTGCCAAGCATGAATCAAGCCACAGTAATCCTCATATGACGGGTTTGTTTCTCTCTCCTGGAAGGGATAAAAGGACTCCAGAGCAGCTCATATCTGACAAATATGGAACACAAGCAGTAGTTTGCACTATTTGGCATTGCAATGATTCAGGCTGGCAGAGAGGCCCACAGGACACACAGGAACTGGTATGAATATGGTTAAGGCTCCATAGAGCAAAGGTCTCTGCCTTTTAAGCATGACCCAAGATTCTGAATTCTTGTTCATGTTTTTGTTCCACTACCCATCCTCAAGATGTTCTAGATAAAGTGATCCAGTCTCATGCAGCCGGAGTCAAGAACATGGTTATATTTTTAAGACTTCTTGACACCCACCTTTTTTTCCTGGACAAAATAAAATTCATCCTATTTTAAAATTTTAAGTCGTTCTGCGTTGTCCTGATTGGTACATTGCCCACATTTTGACGCTGACACAGGTCCAACTACTTCTTCAGTAATAACTGGTAATGCCCAACTAACCTCCCGTTAATATTAACTCTGGTGTTTTATGACTGTGTCATCAAATTCTTCACCAAATTCTTGTCTACAATTATCGTAAAGTCATGGTTCAAGGAGTTCCTATAAAATGCCAGCAGGGTTTCATTCAGCAGATGTGACCAACAAAGAATGAGCATTGTGAATTCCCTCTAGCAGGAAATACTTGGAGAACAAAGGCAAGTAACTACTGTTCGTTCTCTCAATTAGAATATCTGTTCCAACAGCCACTCGTCTGTATAATAACTGATACCATAAGCTGTTCATTCTGCATCTACGGTCTCCCGTTGCAATGGTCATCAGCTGAGGAGCACTAGCATCAGCACCACTGATCTTAAAACCTTCTCTGGAAACTAGTGATGTTGCTGCTGCTCTCTGCCACTGTTACAGACCCAGGTCTACCTCCCATCTCCAAGTAAAAATTGTCAGTGCACAGTCCTGTTGCATTCCAATTTAGACTTTCTCTTCCCAGTGAGCGCTGAACACGTATTTTGTAGAAGGAATAAGGGATAATAAAGGATAAAAGCAGGGCTTGCTGGCCATATATAATTACAGAACTATTTAATTTTTACTAAATCCCATTCACTTTTCTAAACATTTTACATGCACCAACACAATCTTTGTAGGGACTGTAAGCAGGTGTTATCATTATGTCTTTTAATCAATTAATTTTGGAGGCAGGGTTCTTGAGAGTTCTGGAACTCACTTTGTAGTCTAGGCTGCCTCTCCCTCCCGAGAGCTGATATTCAAGACATGTGTTACATTCTTCTCCAGATGAATGGAGTAGGGGTGTTTAAAGATGAATTTGTTTCTCTGGGGTCACAGAAATTGTAGGTGGTGAAGCTAAAATGTGGTACTGATGGCAATGGGTTTATGGAGTAAGACTTCAGAGCTCATGTATAAAAGCACACACAGCAAAGCCTTACTGTCTACAGTGCCCTTCCCTGACAGTTTACCTATCACACTCCATTTGTCTTTCATTGTCTTAGAAGACGCACCCTGTTAAAATCTTCACTTAATACAATATTGAATTCTTTATATATTCTATTAGTCCTGTACTTGCCTGGAATTTCCTTTGCTTTTAATATGCTATTTTAAAAAGCAAGTAATACCACTGAAAGTAGCTGAGTGGCTTTAGCATCTTAAGATCAGTGTTTCAAATGCATTAGATATATCACAAATGTTCGTGAACCTTTGTTTGCTATGAGATCCAGGTGACCCTTAAACTTTCGATCCTTCCCTTCCTTTTTCTGAATGCTTTAATCGCAAGTGGTCACTACCATGTCTGATCTATGTGTGTGAAGTTAGACTTAAATGTGCCTATCAGTACGATGGCAGTATAGTGTTCTTTTTTGGTACCTTTAAAGCTTTGTTTTTAGCTGGAGTATGAATTAATGAATTAGCTCTTATAGTTTGAATATTATTAGCATATTTTCTCCAAACTCTGTGTGTGTGCATGTGTGCGTGCACACGTGTGTGTGTGTGTGTGTGTGTTTTCAGACAGTAGTATGTAGCTCAAGCTGGGCTCAGAGTTTCTATGCAGCTGAAAATGTCCTGGACCCCTGATCCTCCTGTCCTCCTCTGGAACCACAGGTGTATCAGCAGTCCCAGCTCCCAAAGTATATTCTTTAGGTATACTATATTACTTTTAACATTTTGGTGACATTCTTGGAATATTTGCCCCTATGAAATTTTTATCTCTTTATTACATTTACAAGGAAGCCTACAAATTAAATCTAATGCATGGTATCCACCCAGTTTTAAAAACTGCATCATGAGTATGGAAAACAGAATCCAATTCTGCCAAAGCAACTCCACTACACACTCTTATTACCCTCAGAGGAAGAAATTGTTTTTTTTTTTTTCTTCAAATAATCATTTATGGATTCAATGATGTAAAAATTGCATCTCTTATTTCCATCAAGATAGCTAGTCAAGATAACTAGAAGCATTATTAGCAACAGACATTAGATAGGATGAGTGAAATATTTAAAATCCTGCGGCTAAATTTTCAACAAAGAAAGGATACACTGTAAGTGCTGAAATAAAATAGAAACTGGAAAACAAAAGTTAGGCTTGTGAGTGGAACCTTAGACTGTAGCATGATGTATTTTTCCTGTTGGTGATGTCAGAACTCAACTGGAGGAGACAGAGCATGTGTGATGAATTTCACGTGGCAGAAAATCATAACTGAGAGACCTACACAGAGCAGGGATGTTAAAGTGCCAACACCTCTGATGGGCGGTTTACTTTTGAAAATTACCCAATGTCAAAAGAAGGTATTGAGGACTTTTGTGTCTGTGAAGGCTCTATGTAGAAAAATACATCCCCATGTAGAATGAGACTCTAGTGCTATGAGGGTAAAACGAACTTACTAGTGGTGATCTTTAAGCCACATGGAGAAGGTAACACAAAGCTGATCATGAAAGTGATGGCACAAGTATTCTCCAAAAATTAATGTCAGGGGAATGACTCACCAAACTGGTCTGTCAATTACAAAACAGCAAGACAAAAAACAAACAAACAAACAAACAAACTCTCCTGAATAAAATTAAGCACAAATGATAAGAATAGTGACTCTGCACCATGAAGGGAATGTAGAAACAACATACTTCAGTTGTCTTAATTAGAGTTTCCATTGCTGTGAAGAGACATTATGACCGAGGCAACTCTTATAAAGGTCCTCATTCAATTGAGGCTGGCTTACAGTTTCAGAGATTCAGTCCATTATCATCAAGGTGAGAGCAAGGCAGCATCCATGCAGACATGGGACTGGAGGAACCAAATGTTCTACATCTTGGTCCAAAGGCAGACAAGAGAAGACTGACTTCCACGTGGCTAGGAGGAAGGTCTCAAGACCCACCCCACAGTGACGCCCTTCCTTATACAAAGCCATACCTCCTGATAGTAACATTCCCTGGGCCAAGCAAATTCAAACCACCACATCAGCATAAACACTTTTTGACTGCACAGAATGTAGACATAGCACATTGAACGTAACTAATTACCCAGAGGCTATGGAGCAGACAAGGTTGGACTATCCAGCCAAGGAGAATAGGATCAAAGGTGATGAGAGAAGGAGAGCACGATCTTCATGGGAGAAATAGCTTGAAAGATAAGAACTTATTAAAACTTTGATTTTGTGAATGTGAGAAGTACAGCTGAATAGGCACACAGAGTCCATTTCAGCATGGTGGACAGGCTGCAGTAAGTATCATGGCTGCTTTCTAGCATTCAAGACATCACTATCTCAATAAGTAGCTCATGTGACTCAGTTCAAGATACGCCCTAACTGCACCCCATTGGGGTCCTCTGCCCTCCTAGGTGCCTTTCCTCTGTTTCTCTTACCTCTGATTTCTGGAATTCACAGGGTAGAGTTTAAGAGTGGACCAGGGTAGGGTGGGGAGAGACCAGTGAAGGGCTCATAAATGTTGTTGTTGTTGTTGTTCATGTTGGCATAAGATATTTACAAGAAAGTAAGATCAAACCATTCCACCATGAATAGGTGAAGGCATTACTAGTTGTTGAAGATCTACAGGAAAGTGGCTGATGCTGGAACAGGGAGAGCCAATTTTCTTCAGGGACATGGCCACTGGTAAGTTACCCATGCTCCAGTGGTCAACTCTACACCCAAGTCCATATGGGTAACACTAATTAAACTTAATAGAATATATTTATATATTATATACTATTAATTATACACTATAAAAATGCACTATATATTTTATATACTATACTTTATTATATACAATATATAATATATAAATATAATAATAAATTACAGGTTTATATATAATATACTCTATATATGTATACACACATACATATATGAAATAGACAAGAACCAAGAAGAGAATTTGGAGTGGGAAAAGTGAGGGGTACATATAATCAACATGCAACCTGCATAGTACTTGGGTATGAAATCCTCAACAAATACAAAAGTAAATGACAATTTGGTAATTAAATAACTCTAAAGTTGCAACACAGCTCCAAAATATTCTATAGTAGAACTATCTTTACTATAGTAATATCAATATAAGCATTTAAAACCTGAATTATCAGTGCTAGACTTATTTGTTTTGTTTCTAAGTTAATAACTTCCTTGAATTGATTTTAAAAAATGTTTTCATGCACAGTGTCTCAAACGTATGGTTCTAATATTTGTGAGCTTGAAGCAAGAGTATTGCTTCACTTTTAGGTCAGACCGGACTACAGAGTAGGGCTTTGTCTCAAATAAATAAATAAATAAATAAATAAAGCCCAGACAGAAAATACATCATTGGCCCCTGATTCCTTGAAGGCAATCAAGTTCAGCATTCCTTCTGATTAGCATAAGAGGGAGGTTAGTATACATAGTGGGTTCTTTTTTTTTTATTATTAGATATTTTATTTATTTACATTTCAAATGCCATCCCAAAAGTCCCCTATACCCCCCCACTCCACCCTGCTCCCCAACTCACCCACTCTTGCTTCCTGGCCCTGGCATTCCCCTGTACTGGGGCATATGATCTTCCCAAGACCAAGGGCCTCTCCTCCCATTGATGGCCGACTAGGCCATCCTCTGCTGCATACGCAACTAGAGACACAGTCCTGGGGGCACTGGTTAGTTCATATCGTTGTTCCTCCTATAGGGTTGCAGACCCCTTTAGCTCCTTGGGTACTTTCTCTAGCTCCTTCATTAGTGGGTTCTTAATGCTCCACAAGCTGCTTCTTTAGCTTGTTCGGGTTCAGTTGTGGATCTGCAGCCTCTGATGTTCTCTGTCTGTGCTCCCTCCACAGCCAACTTCAAATTTCAGTCAGTTTACTATCCGCACTTCAAAATTTCTGACCATTTGGCATTAGACTGTTTCGAACCACTATGAGCCAGCTTGGGCACATCACAGTTCTTAGCTCATGTCAGGAAGGTGGGATGTACAACTTCAGAGACTTCCTATGGTTGTACCATCCATCTGCAGGCTGAAGATACCATCGGGGTCTAGCAACGGGATCACTGTTGTCCCAGGTATTGATGGTAACGCAGGCTGTCCTTTATTTTTTCTACGTATTTTAACAGGAAAAAAAGAAAAGAAACACTGCGAGTTATTTGACATGAACGCCCAAACTTATTTGACATGTGTAATATGACCTAGTTGTAGGTTTAGGTGACATGAAGACAGCAGTGGGGAAAGGAAAATGGCTAAAACTAATCCTTTTCCTTCACGCTCAACTTCTCTGCCCTGACTGGGATTACGAAACATTTCATTTCTTTCCTTTATGTAAAGTTAGCCACATGACAACATCTATACATAAAAAGTTAACTTGGTATGCACGCATATTATAGGGGAAAATACCTTTACTTAAGCATAGAAAAAAATAACACAGTCTGTGGTGTAGATCCATAAATAAGCTGCCTAAGTTAATAGTAAACACCAATCTCATAAGGTTGTCACCGTCACCTCAGCAGGTGAGAGAAGGACGATGCCACAGACCACTGGGAGCATAACCGGGGGCTAGTGAGATGCCTGAGCAGGCAAGTGCCTCCACCCAGCCTGAGGCTGTGAGTTCAATTCCTGGAACCCACAAGCTGGGGAGAGAATTGTCTCACAGAAGTTGCCCTCTGACCTCCACACACACCATTCCACACGGACACAGGAATGCCCACACATCAGAGTATACACGGTCAATAAAATGATAGCACACCAGCACTCATTATATTCTGATTATTTCATTTCCCAGCTAAGTAATGAACACATTTTTGTTAACTGTTTTGTTCTTTTGAAACACCTGAGATACTCAATATCTGTAAATAATCAAAAATTTAAAATGCATTGATACGCCTTGGTAGCTCCACAGATATTTGTGTTGTTGAAGCACAAGTTGACAGGATGTTATTTTGTGCATAAAACCTTCATTTGCTACTTTGTTTTTCAAGTCCAGGAATTATTTTTCTCACTATTTAATTACCAACATCTCACAAAAAAAAATCATTAAGGACTTTTATACCCAATTTTAAAGTATAACTTTCAGTATGATCAATGTACAAGCACTCAGAATTTATAATTCGGAATGACAGATGATATAATTTTGCCTAGATTTAATATGATAAAGATACAAATTTAATTTTTCTGCTATTCACGATCAATACTTTGCCCAGGAAGGCTTCCAGGGTTTTCATAGTCAAACAGGTTGGTGATGTCATGTGGGTGTGTGCAGAGAATCACATGCACACGCCTGTGGGGGTGAAGAGACATACTCATACTGTAATATTCAATTATGGAAATGGAGCTGATCCATGGAACAGAGCCTTTGTTTTCTGTGAAACCTATTGAACCACTGCGTAAAGAGGCCAAATGACCATCAATCTCTACCCTTGGAATCCCACTTGGCCAATCCCAAAATTGAAATTGTATGTTGGAATTAAACACAATTGAGGTAGCCCTAATGTGACTGAAGAAAAAGTATTTTTCTTCTCCCTTCACTGATTTTTAGGTCAAATACAGATAAAAATTAATAAGATGGGCTTTGGGGAGAAATAAGTAGCAGCTAGTTATCGATTTTCCAACTCGCAGACCCTTTCTTCCGTCTCTCACCCTTTTGTAGTCTTGCCTCTCTGGTTCTTGTCTTTCTATGCCTCATTTCCCCGAGTTACAGAAAATAGTGAACATTATAAATGTACTTATACAAACAACATCATTTAAATAATGTAAAAATATTTAGTGGAATCTATTTTTCCAAGGCAACCTACATGTGACTGAGAATTTCCTCTTGAGATGACAAAGTTTCCCATCACAAAAATCTGAAACTGGGCATTTTCCTCCAATGTATTCTCAATGGAAAAAAAAAAAAGACAATTTTAGGTGACCTGGGACCAGAAAGAATGATGACTGTATATACAGAGTACTTGACTCACAATGAACACAATTTTGTAGTTGTGGCTGTGGACGGTCCCAGGGAGTAGAAAACTTGCCTGGCAGGCAGAAACCAGTGGTCTTATCTCCAGCACTAAGTAAGCCTAGGTGTGGTGACACACAGCGGTACAGACAGGAGGGTCCGTTTATCCTTAACTAGTTCCAGGAAAGTTTGGATGACAATAAGACCCTGTTTCAAACAAACAAACAAACAAACAAACAATTTAATAAATAGTTTATTACTAAAAGTTATCTGTACTAATTTATTCTCTTGACAATTTTATATATGTATATAACATGACTGACGTCACTCACCTTTCCAATCTTCCCACTCCCCATGTCTGTCTGTTCCCTCCCCTGTACATCTCTCTCATATTTATATCTATTCACTTTCTTCTGTGACCCACTGAGTTTAATCAGGGCTATCTGTGTGCCCATGGGTTTGAAGTTATCCATTATTAGCACTTGGTGAGCTCAGCTGTAGGCATGCAACTAAAGTCAACGACTCTGTCTGAGAATCTATCAAAAGCCAATTGTGCAGCAATCAAAACTGGGCTGCACCAGGTCTTCCTCCTTCCATGCCTGACAGTTGGCAAGTGAGGTCTTATGTGGGTTCAATGCAAGCAACAGATTGTGAGTTCGCCATTGTGATAGCTGTGTTTAGTCTAGAGGGTGGCATTTATCAGTCCTTCACCCTATCTCCTGACTCTGACATAATCACAACCCCTCTTTTATAGTGCTTTCCAATGCTGTAAATATCTTGTTTGGGAGTGAACCCTCAACTATCATTTGTTCTCAGCATTCCCGGTAATGGTGAGTCTCTGTGTTAACTTCCATTTGCTACAAAAAGAAGGTTCTCTCACTAACGCAGAGAGTAGCTTTTGTCTGTGAGTATAAACATAGATATTTAGAAGGTAGTTTGATCTATGTCAGTTTGGTTAAACAACAGTAGTTGTTGTTTCCTTGGGCCTACAGCCTTCCCAAGCACAGATTGCTAACCAGGCTTACAGTATAAGACATGAGTTCTCTACATCAGCTACGGTGGAGCAGGCCATAAATCCAATCATAAGGTGATTGGTTGCCTCCATAGCAATCATGCCAGTATTGCACAGATGGATACATACTTGTCTGGCATATTGGTTCTGTGATTTGTAGGGTTTACAGTTGAGTAAGATTCCTTTTCTCTTCCAAAAGCCCCTGTAGCCCTTCCAAGCACTGTAAAACCAGCCAGCAAGGAGGAAGTTTCTAACTCAGTCCCATCTTGTTTTTACTACATACAACAATCAAAGCATGTGGTGTCTTCAGCAGTTCATTTCCTCTAGTTCTGGTGGCCATACAAGATGGCTGCCAAGAATCTGCACTGTGTTAGGGTCTCTGGGGCCTTCCTGATGAACTCTAATTGAGGAGTCCCATACCGGGGACTAGGACGTGTTTAGTAACCCGCTTCTGCTTTGAAAAGCATTATCTAGATCTCAGAGCAACGCCCTTCCATCTCTCTTTGGTATTCTGTATTTGGGTTACAAGAAAGTAAGTTTCCATATGGCTTTTCCATACACCTCTTGTTTTGTGTTACTCTTCCTCCCATTCCCCCATCTCTCCAACCCTAACACCCCCTTCCTAATTCAACATTTCCACCTCCAGTAGTCCACATCTCTACTTTTTGGTCTGTTATTAAATTAACATTATATATATATATATATATATATATATATATATATATATATATATATAAATGATGCTACATTTCTTGCATTTTACTTCCTGTTAAGGATTGAGTTACAAGCGTGGCCAAGCCAGATCCTTCATATTGGTCTTTACAGATGAGTTTTCTAAATTGTACTGTTTTATAGTTTGATAAACTATCACAAATAGACTCATTGTGTGAAAAAGCACAGCAATGTTCTTAAAAGAAATTGAATTTCTGTTTTTTGTTTGTTTGTTTGTTTGTTTTGTGAAAAATACCCATCTATTCTCCAGGATAAATGTGTGTTTACGATCACACATAGCTCAAAAGGGTAAAGTCCCTTCCCAAAATAGTTTGTGAGGGGAAATTTCCCTTTCTCATCCGTTACCACCGCATCTCCTCCAAACTAGAGTAAACAAATCCTCCACAGTGACAGATGCTCATTGGTCTTCCAGGGTGTGGGTGACATGCACCTGCCCAGGAGCCCATGCTCACACCTGCCTCTCCGCTTCTGAGCCTGCTCCTGGAGTCTTCCACTGTCACTGTCACTCTGGTGTCATGCTAGCTGGTGCCAGCTGGGCTCCAACACAGTCCTTTATTCATGGTCCACAGGGAACGGTGTCCACATGCCAGGCATGCCCTGACAAGCCATACATATAGTGGTGACTTTTATAGCCCACGATGTTTATAGGCTGTTTATCCTATCTGAAAAGGTTGAATCCCATCCCACAAAAGAGCACAATCTACTCCTGAAGAATGATGTCAGAAGTTGATTTTAGGTCTTCACAAACCAGGGTACACACATATATTTAAACACACACACACACACACACACACCCCGCAGTGATGCCTCAGATTTATTTATTTTAAAAAATGAGGTCATGATCTCTTTATTGTCAGTAAATTAGTCTAGTTTAGAAGCTTTCTCGTAACTGTGTCTCATCATTCAGTTGGTAGAATGCTTCCTAGCATGCTTGCAGCCCCATGTTCAATCCTCAGAACCACATTAACCAGGTTGGTAACGCTTGCAGTCCACAGCTACAGACTGACTTTGAGGCCAGTCTGAGATACATGAAGTAGCTTATTTAAAACAAACAAACAACAAGCAAACACCCCCAGTCAACTGGTAAACAGGTATTGAAATAACAAAAAATTATTTTTAGGAGAAATACAGGGGAAATATTATTTCATTTACTGTACTCTGGAAACACATTAAGGAAAAGAAAAGAAAAATCACTTGTTCTTCATCCTCATGAACTTTATTGAGGTGTAATTGACATATGCCAACATGTGCCCCTGGTTAAGTACACAGTTCAATGAGTCCTGACAAATGCCCACACTCATGTGACCCCCTAACATGACCAAGACTGTTTGGTTTATTTGCATCATACTCTAGACAGTTGTTCCTGTTGTGAACTTTCCTGTCTTTCGCCCCAGGCAAGGACTGGCCTTGCCCGGCTTCACTTCCCATCACTGCATAGTCATTTTCTCCATTCTATATGCCCATATAAATAATATAGAAATCACACACCACATATGTGTGCACAGTAGCTAGTTTAGGGATAACTCTGAGCTCCACACATTACAATAGAATATATAAGTAGTTTAATTCTTTCCATGACTGAGTAATATACCATTGTATTATTGCACTATATATTGATATATTACCACTATGAACATTTGTGGGCAGGCTTTTCTGTGAGTATATATATATATATATATATATATATATATATATATATATACTCATTTCTTTTAGATAGTAATTACAAGTGGAGTTGCTATATTATATTTTAAGTGTATGGTTAACTTTGTAAGAAACAGATAAATTGCCAAGAGTGATGGCTCACACCTTTGATCCTAGCACTTGGGAGTCAGAGGCCTGCAAATTTCTGAGTTAGAGGCCAGCCTGGTCTACATGCAAGTCCTAAGCTACCCATAGCTATATGATGAGATTCTGTTAAAAATAAATAAACAAAAAACTTTCTGTGATGATAGCACTGTCACAAAATGGGGAATTGTTTCTAAATACAGCTAAACTTTTTGCAAGAAACATAACGAACACCAGCTCCAAACCGTGACATCATACCAAAGGCCAGGGGTTCTCTGCCTGCCCAGGGATAGCAGTGTTGAGAGAGGAATCCACCTGCAGGCTAAAGCTATAAGGCTCCAGTGCACAGAGCTCAGCGGCAGATCAAGCGTATGCTGGATGTTAAAAGATGTAAGCAGCTTGAACTGGGAGAGAACAAAAAGATGAAGGCCAAGTGATCCAGATCTCGGCTGAATGTTTTGTGAAGACAATCAATCATGACGGTCTACTCACTTCATCTGGTTGCCGTTTGTCTTCTGGGAAGGGATCAACCGGATCTGTGAACAACAAAAGAAAAAAGAAATTAACAAAAATTATCTTAATTAAGTAATTGCACCCAGGGGCAACAGGCAAATTCTAGCTGTCCCAAGTCCTACTCAACACCGGACCTCTGCATTAGAGCCACAACACTGGAACACACACCGGAGGCGACTCCCTTACACGGAGTAAGGTTTTATTCTGACTCTCAGTTTTGTAGGCTTTGGTTGGTGCTGGTTCTGCCCAGTTGTTTGGGCTCTGGTGGTGACACAGCATGCCTTCACGCAGTAGATCGAAACCTTCCTCTCCTTGGCCATGCTGTAAAAGAGTACAGAAAAAAAAAAAAAATCCTAGCACTTCACAGACCCTTCAAGGGCATCCTCCAACTGATGGGGAGATCGCCCACAAGACTCTACCTCTTGAAGTCTGCACAGTCTCCCTCCAGTGCCGCTCTGGAGCCCAATTTCTTAGCACACAGGCCTTTGGGGTCCATTCCAAATCCAAACGATGCGATCCTGTTAGTCTTCCTAATTATAGCTGCGTTTGTGAGCCTGTCATCTCCTCCAGTTTTAATTTGCATTTCCCTTCTGAGAAGTGACTTTGACCGGCTTCTTACTGGAATTTGTGTATTTTTCCCGTAAGTATCTCTTCAATCTTGGGTCCGTTTTCAAATGGAATGTGTTAATAATGGAATGCTTCTCTTCTCACGCGCCTTGAACCAAGGCAATCTGCAGACTCAAAATGCCATTTACAGAGAGGACGAAATTTTGAGTTAGATTCATGAAAGGACCTGCTAGTGACAATTAGTCACTCCGTTTTCTGCCCCTGGCTCCTTCCTCACAGGGCTTCAGCTATGTTAGTAATCTACCCATTCCCAGACTAGGCCTGGTATCTCCCGTCATAATGTTACTCTCTCAGTGAGCTGTCTTGACATTCTGCACTGCTGCCAGCTTGGGGGGACTCCATCTTTCTTTTTAGTTGGCGTTTCCATTGCTTGTGGGACTACATCTTTCTTTCTATTTAGAGCCTCCACTGTGACTCCATTCAGTGCTACTGTCCCTGACCACTTAAATGAAAACCATGCCCGTCCTCCGTCATCTCCCATCAAAGTACTTGAGTCCATCAGGTCTCCCACTTTGCAGTCATCCAATTATTTACCTAGGATTTTTTTCACTGCCCCACGTACACAGCAGTGCTTACTGAGAAAAGATCACACACAAACTACTTTCCAGGGAAATCTCCAGCATACCTTACAAGCCCAGGCTCATACTGAGGCTTGAATAAATATTAGTGTTAAATGATTTAACCTCAGTTACCTATGAATTATTAATTTGGAGGGGAAATATGTTCAAAGGTATTATTCCATATTATAATTCTTTTTGAAACACTGTACTGTTGTTAATAGTCTGTAAGTGGGAATTATTACATAATAATTTACCTCAGTTTACACACACTATTAAGTCAGTGTTGGCTAGATACATACGCTTCTGTCCGCTACTCTCAAACTATGTAATGAAATATTTACATATAGCAATAAAAGTTAATGTGCCCAAGTGCAAATAGGCAACAATTACATAACACAGCCAGCAGTAACATGAAATAAACTCTAATTATTAAAGAGGAAGAAAATGAGAAAAGGGAAATCTCACTTTCATGAATAAGTAAGAACAGATAGCCAGTACAAACTTGAAAAGTATCATTTGGGGGCTGGTGAGATGGCTCAGCGGGTAAGAGCACCTTACCCGCTCTTCTGTAGGTCCTGAGTTCGAATCCCAGAAACCACATGGTGGCTCACAACCATCTGTAACGATCTGACTCCCTCTTCTGGGACACAGCTACAGTGTACTTACATATAATAAATAAATAAACAAACAAATAAATAAATCTTTAAAAAAAGAAAAGGATCATTTTAAGATATGTAACTTTCTCTACAGAAAAAGGTTGCATAATTTATACTTAATTAAAAAAAGTCAAAGGTTGTAATGTCATTTATTTATGGAACCAAGTAACGTATCTATGCATATTTTCCAGACATTCAAATAGTACTCTGTGACTTCCCTTTTAAAAATAACTTTGCCTGACTATATAACATTATAAATATGAAGCAGGTGTGGTGTGGCAGTTGCGTCTTAGAAATTAATCAAATTGTCCAAAGTTAAGCACCTAGGAAGTTTCTATTGTGTCCTAATTGTTGAGGATATACTTTGCAGGAAGAGGAGAGATGTGGCTAAATGGAGTAACTTCATAAATTACATTCAGAATCAAGTCTAACTTCTGCACACATAAGCAGAGGAAAATCAAGTCCACATGGCCCTTGTCTCCCAGCCCTAGGCTGCCCCAGCTTACTTTTAAACCCTGCTGTCACTTGGGACATAGCACACTCAGTCTCAGCTCAGTTATCTGTTGAAAAGCACTTCAATTTTCACAGTCAGGACATGTTTAATTTTCTCAGTCAGTAAGATTGAAAAGAAGACATTTATCTTTTAGTCCTCATTTGATTTCCGATATCATGTCTAGCCTGTTATCAAGTTGTTGTTGTTTTTTTTAATTATGAGGTGAGAAGAAAGATTGGCAGTTATTTCTTACTTCCTGTCTTAAGCTTCAAGCCCGAAAGGGGAAGAGAATCCTAAATGTAACGACAATTCAATCATTTGCTTATCATGGAAGAAGGCGCTTCTAAATTTAAAAATAGAGTTTGCCTAGAGCCGAGTTATCAGAATCTATTCCTGTCACAGCTACTAACTAGCCCCGTGTCATAAGACACTTCTCCTTTCCATTTCAGGTACCTGAGCGCGGCTGGAAGCAGGTGATATTCTGAAACACCTTTCAGTTCTGAAGTTTTTTTGTTTTCTTAATGGCTGCCTTCCTATATTTATCTTTTTTTCCTAGTCTCCATTGCAACCAGTCCAAAGATACTCACTTTCTATTAATCCACAGTTACCTAAGAACTTTGCTATAAAAAAAAAAAAAAAAAAAAAAAAAAAAAACTACCTTTGACCTTCCTGAGGATTTAGCTTTCTAAAATGTCACCAGAACCTTTCAGTGGAATGTCTTGCCACGCGCGGTCAAGCCTTCTGCTTGAGCCAGCGCCATCCTTCTTTGGTGTGAGAACACGCAGTCCGCTTCCTCTTCTCTTGCCTATTCTTCGTTTAGCATCATCCCTGCCTATCACGTGTACTTCTTCTCTTGGTAGCCCAAGAAATCTTACCCCACCCGTGAGTCATGTTCTTTAAATCACCAAGATGGTTTATCTAGTGACTAATTAGGAAAGGTACTCTTGGCCCCCAAGAGACAGAGAAACCAAAGGGGCCCACGCTACGGTGGGGGCTTCCCTACGCTGCGTTCCCTCTGCTGCCTGACGATGAAGGCGGTTCATGCTCTAACCCTAACTCATCTGCGCTGTGCAGGCCACCAGCTGCAGAGTGACCAGGCCTAACTGCTCCTGTGCAGAAAACCACCATCTCTAAGAGAGGATCAACATATAAGAGATGAGAATTTGTTCGTGAATGCCTCAGTTTCCCTGGGTTGCAGTGGGACCATACTTTATGGTGTTACACACACCTCACCATATGTTGGCACTCGGTTGAAACCCAAGATACCCAGTGCTGACCTATAGGAGGAGGCTCCCTGCCTTGTTTATACTCTGCTTGGCCTTATTTCTGCACTCCTCCATCCCTGCTCTGGAAGGCTGAGCCTCACATATACTATTACCGTCCAGACATTTGGCAGAAGGATGTCTAAGGGAGATTCGTGAGCATATGGTTTTTTCATGGTTTGGTTTGTTCGATTTTTAAAGAAAATTATTTTGTTTATGATTTCAAAGTGTATCAATCTGTATTTATATGTTATTCTCTTATAGAATCTATTAAATGTCCCAAGCCATTATCAATCCAAACACTGGTTTTCCCCTCTCCTTGAAGGTTTCATTCTTACAAGAATGGCTATTTTCTCCTTTCAGTGAATTAGCCCATAGTTTATTGACCCTCATTTCTAATTTTTACTCTCAATTGCTTTGGCTAGTCCTGCATTTTCTATTTCACTCATTTCTAGTTTTACTTTTAAAATTTCTTCCTCTTCTGTTTCCTATGTCTGTGGCTTGTTATAAAATCGAGCCTCATTCCATAGCGCAGTAGGTCTGCAACTCAGATGGCTCAGGCTAGCCTTGAACCCATGAGCAGTCTTCCAACATCTGTGGCTGTTTAAAGTCAATGCTCCATTTGTTGCTCTACCTGTCTTATCCTTCAATTAGTGGATATAAAATTTCTAGCCGAATGCTGACTGAAAACTACCAGTCAGGGCATAGAGCGCCTTTATTGTCTATTGTCTATGATTTCCAAATACTTTTAAAGTTCCAAAATTTCCAGAATTACTGGGTATGACTAGATAGCTTTGGTTATTTGTTTGTAGCTTACCTTCTTTGCGTATAAGCTTATAGAACCTTTCTATGTGTCTGTGCTTACAAGCTGATGAGTATGCATGTGTACAGGTGCACATGCATGTGTTTGGTGACCAGAGGACAACCCCGAGTGTCATCCTCAGGGATGCTGCTGACCTTTGAGACAGTCTATCACGGCTCAGGATAGACTGAATTGAAGGGAGCTGCAGGGATCCTCCTGTCTCCACTTTCCTACCAGTCCGATGACAAGCAGGGGCTCCCACGCCTGGCATTTCCACATGGCCTCCAGGAACAGAGCCCACTCAGGTCCTCATGCTAGAGGTGCTTCTCGTGCTTAAAAGGCAGGCGCTTTGGCAGCTGAGCTCCGAGAATCGTCTTCAGCTTAGAGATTTTAGTTAAACCCTTAATTTATATGAATGTCTAAAATCCTTACAAAGCATAAACCTTCTGTTTGTTTGGGGAGTCATTCTCTAAAATATGTGTTTAATAAAGTTTAGCTATTTTTATACTTTTCTTCTAACTAATCTATCACTTTCTTAACTAGTCCATTGAACTATTCTAGCAGAATTATAGATTGGGAAAGTTTTGTCCCAGTAACTCTACCAGTCTGTAATTTTGATTTATCTGTTGCATAGTCCTGGTTCAGCAGGCTTACATTGTAATTGCTCTATTTTTGTTAATTATTCACTTTTCTGTTAATATTTTTCATCACTTTCAAGAATACTACCTTCTGTCTTCACCTCAGGGCCCATGCTCAACACGTCGGGCTTGAAAACTTGGGTCCCCACTCCTTGCAGGTGTTGAGGTTTTATGTGCCCGTAGCTTTCTAGGTAACAATCCCAGGCTTCGTGTGATATGTTCCTTCTTTATGTCAGGCAACTCCACATCTAAACCCTGCTTTGTTATTCTCTCTCTTAAGAATCTGGATGGAGAAGTAGGTAAGTAAAGACAAGGAACATGACAGAGAGATAGCAGACTCGTATATACAGAAAGGGGCTGTCTATCAGTAGTGCAACATACAGGGAAAGAGATGAGAAATGCACACAAGATGGGGTGTTTCAGTATGTGCTCCTCTGCCATGTTGTTTGTGAAGTCTATCAACTGTCAAGTAGAAAACTTGACAAATTGCTCTTCTTTTTTTTTTTTTTTAAAAGAATTTATTATTTTATGTATGTGAATACAGTCGCTGTCTTCAGACACACCAGAATGGCATCGGATCCCATTACAGATGGTTGTGAGCCACCATGTGGTTGCTGGGAATTGAACTCAGGACTTCTGGAAGAGCAGTCAGTGCTCTTAACCACTGAACCACCTCTCCAGCCCGACTAATTGCTGTTTCAATTCAAACGTTTGGGTCGCAAATATGGCTCTTTGATGTGAAATGAAATTTTTGGAGCAATGTAGTGAGCTCTACCCTGCTTGCTCTGCTGTACACGGAGCCCTAGAGGTTACAAGCTTCTAGTTGCTTCCCGTGGAATGCACAGCTCCCCTCCAGTGATGCTCCTGATGTAGTTCTGCAGGAGGTCCTGCTAAGTGCTTACTGCTTTTAGAAACGGCACCTGGGCTGATGCCCAAACATGCATTAAGAGGGAGAATGGTATTAATGTGCCCTTAAAAAACATTTTTTATAGCCTAGCAGGAAGAAAAATCACTTTGTTCTCATAATTTGCTTTATGTCTTGCTATTATCACGGTTAATTGCAGTTTTCTAATAAAGTATTTATTTAACCTCCATCAGTTTATTTTCTTCTTATAAAATTTATTCTTCCTGGAAAATTTATTTCTTCCTTTCAAAATTATATATAATTTCATTAAGGGTTTTGGACGAATAATCAAAATAACAAGTGGTAGAGACATTGCTGAGGTTGGTGGCTGAGATACTGGTTAGAGTAATATGTAATTTATTTTCCTTCAGTCTATTTAGACTTTAAAATTCAAGCTCTTTTTCTTTTCTAAAAGTAAAGAAGTCTTAAGAGGTCTAAATCGAGCTAAGTCAGACACATCCACTTACATTTTTAACAATTTTGCCTGTGTTTTGACAGCTTTTCTTCCTTCACCATTCAGATTATAATTTATGGTTTCATTTCACAGCAGTTAAATATTATAGTCAGTTTTAGGGAGTGAAAAAAGTATAATCCGGCTTCCCAATACTGTCACCCACAAGTCATTTGGAAAATTTAGGAAGCTGTCCAACTAGATTTCTTCTAACACACGTCTATGTCTGTATACAGTGCCAGGACTATCAATTCTTCAGATTGGGAAAGCGATAAAGCAAAATAAAATGAGATAATGAAATAGGGTATCAAGTGAAATACCAATACGACCATGCCACCTGAAGAACTACTGATGCAAATTTATTTTAATTCATCTTATACAATTTCTACCAGTATTCTATATAATACGAATTGATGAAAATAAATCTTTCACATAGGAGCAAAGAATTAAACACAAAATATATTCTGTTATCAATTATGATCAGTTATTATAAATTACAAAAAAATATTATTTTAAATTTTTATTTATTAGTGTGTGCACAAGCATGTGTGTGTATATGTGTGTGTGTGTGTGTGTGTGTGTGATGTGTATTTGTGAGTACAGGTGTCTGCAGGCTATAGTGCACCGTGGATGTCAGAAGAAAACTTCTTGAATCATTTTCTTCTTTCACTGTGGGCTGGAGGGACTAAATTCAGAAAGTGAAACTTGCACAAGTTTTCCATCTCTGTTTTCATATTTGATAATGTTACTGTGTTTGATAAGCAATTTTTCCATTAAATTCTGGATATTAGATTTGACAATGGTTTTGTAGGAAAGGAAATCTGATTTGAAGATGTATGAACGATCCCCATGTAAGGCAGATTTTGGTGACTCTTGAGATGTCCAAATACAAATAGATAGATAGATAGATAGATAGATAGATAGATAGATAGATAGATAGATAGAAAATAGATGATAGAAAGTAGATATGTAGATATATAATAAATGATGGATGATAGGTGGATAAATGATAGATTAATGGTAGATATCTTGTACTGGCTTATTTTGTGTATCAACTTGACACAGGCTGGAGTTATCACAGAAAAAGGAGCTTCAGTTGGGAAAGTGCCTCCATGAGATCCAGCTGTAAGGCATTTTGTCAATTAGTGATCAAGAGGGGAGGGCCCATTGTGGGTGTTGCCATCCCTGGGCTGGTAATCTGGGGTTCTATAAGAGAGCAAGCTGAGCAAGCCAGGGGAAGCAAGCCAATAAGTAAATCCCTCCAGCTCCTGCTTCCTGACCTGCTTGAGTTCCAGTCCTGATTTCTTCTGGTGATGAACAGCAATGTGGAAGTGTAAGCTGAATAAACCCTTTCCTCCCCAACTTGCTTCTTGATCATCATGTTTCTGCAGAAATAGAAACCCTGACTAAGACATAGATACATATACAGGTCTAAGTTATGTGTGTGTCTAGTTGGCTGAGAGACACATATATAGGTATTTGTGTGTATAGTTGGCTCAGAGACACATATATAGGTATGTGTATATATACTTGTCTCAAGGATGACAAATAACAAGGAAAAAAAAAGCAAAAATCAGACAAACTGAAGAGGAAAATCAAAAAGAGGAGAAAGGAATCCTCAGAGACCAGGGGAGTGATTGATGGCTCCGAACCAAGGTGTTAAATTGCACTACAGAAACTCACTACTTTGCTCGACCTCCTGTGCTCACTTGGATGAATCATAGTGTGGTGATTCATGAATAGGACATTGTACCTCAAGTGTCTTCTCTTTTTTTTTTTTTTTTTTGATAGGTTTTGGTTTGTGTTGAGTTATAAATGCAGCTTTTATTTCCTCCGATGAAGTGATAAATGAGAAATGGATCTAAGCTGGGTGAGTACATGGCTTGGGCTGAGCCCAGAGCGTTTCCCCCCTCTGTTCTAACTACCCCTAGGCCTAGACCTGGAAGCTTCTAGCACTTGTACAATCTAATCTTCCAAGCTGGCTGATTCAATCCAGCCTTTGATTGAATTACTCTGCCTGTCATCATACTGACTTTGGCAATACATTCTAATCTTCTGGCTCCTTCTCATTCCCTGGCTCGTTTTGTTTGTACGTGTGTTTAAGCTTGTTCTCTCTGTAAAACTGCCCTGGCACAAACTACCATACATGCTCATCACACACCACACACAGCGCAACCACTGTTTTTCTCTCTCATTGCTCTAAGATAGCCTCTCTTCCTCTGCTGTTCTTGTGAGAGCAGGGCACATCCTAGCTCTGACTCATTCTGTCAAGTCTTTCTTACATTTGTCACTTTGACTGTCCCTCAATTAGATGTCACCTTCAACATGGCTGCTTCCTTCTACAAACTCACCTTATCTTCATTGTTAGGGATTAAAGGTATGTACTAAGGGCCTGTCTATATTCCAGCCAGATTATACTATAATCCTAGCATCTGCATTTTGGCCAGATCATTTCTTTGAATGAGATCCCTTGTCAGAGCCACATGTTACCAGATTAAAATTCTTCTACAGTTGTGTATTAAATTTGAGGTCTGGAGCACCAGACAATCACGCTGCAACTGAGCCACACCCTAACCCTCCAAATTGCTTTGGAACAATGAGTCTTGCAGTGACTAGAAGATATGGAAACCATTGTACACTCAATGTAGATTTCCCATTGGATTTTGGTTCGTTTCATTTTTCTTTAACAGCGAAGCTTCTAGTTAGTGCGCTGAAAAACACATGCATGTGGTACAAATGCAAATGAGGGTAAGTGACCCTGAGACACATAGCTCGGCCACAGCTGACTGCTCATTCTGGGCTTTCTCCAGAAGGAGCTTCAGACGCTCAGCAATTTCATATTATTAGTCAAGTAGAAGCAACGTATTTCAAAAATAGTTTGACATTTCTAAGCATTTGAGCCTTTGCTTTAAACTTAACACAAAATCCTTAGACACTGCCATGATCTGCACTTGCCTTCCAGTATACTGTCCCCAGAGCTTGCTTCAAAGTATAAAAACCTTTTGTTTTCTTCTCAACTGAAATCTCCCTGGTTGATTTTTAAAGGCAAGATTCCTCAACAGAGACAGCCTGAAAAACATAGGATTTTTGTTCTATTTGTGCAGGGCACAGTGACTCTTCCAGATTTGCCAAAGCTCCCTAGATGCCTGGAACTCAGTTTTTGTTTTGTTTTGTTTTTGTACTCACTGCTCTCTGCTGATGTCACTATCAGTTTTCTGGAAAACCATTGCTTCAGAGTGGGATCTGTACATCACACCCTTAGGAAAGAATATTCTGGGCACTCAGAAGACATCAGTCTCCTCTGGGATGGGCTCAGGGAGGCCCTGGAATTCCTTTCCATACCACTTTAGGCAGCTTGCCACTGAGTGACTCTGGGTAATTAACCACTACGTTACCCTTACAGGTGATGCTACGAGGGACACAAATATAAACAGGATTTAGTACTGTTGACCATATTCCCCTCTATGTCTAGTCCTAACATCTAATATCAGATAAAGCCTCAAGAAAACATTTTGATGGGTTAAGTAGATAACACAGCGTGGTAGTCATAGCTATGAACAAAGGCATATCACATGAACAAAGGTATGCCATAATAAACGTAACTTTTATTGTCTTATATATAATTTGTAATTTGTATTATACATATATAATTTCAGATATTTCTAAGAATCTTATGTTCAAAGTGAACATGGGATTAAATTTTTATGAAAATAGAAATACAGTGTCTCTTTATCTTTGCCCTTTTATTTCTACTATACTTAAAAAAGTTTAAAGTTATTTTAAAAATTATATATAATAATGTGATGAATACCGTACTTGAGTCCCCTCTCCAGCAAACCCTGAATGAAGAGTTCCCGTGGTAATGGCTTAGGTAGGGGATGACTCCTGGAAACACTAGTGACCCGGTGAGAAAGTGAAGCAGAAAACGGAGGCAGTTCACATGACATGCTAGCGTAATTATCAGTGCCAGAGCCTGTTACTAAGTAAGTTCCCACTCTACCTTCTGTGAGTGAGTCTTCAAACTACAACTCAGCCATTCTGCAACTGAGGGGCCAGGAAGCCCAAGTGCCATGTCTCATCAGTCACGGAGAGCACTGCCTAAAAGGTGTACATTTTGATTCTGCTGCTTAGGAGGTACCAGCAAAATGGCTTCATACCGTCCAAGAAAAGTCTCCAACAGATATATGCTCTGACCTTCAAAGTCTACTGATTATTTGCACTATAATACTGAGGAGCTAGCATATATAAGACAAGGCAGCGTCTGTAGCAATCAGTTTCACAAATGTTTCTTGGTGAACAATTCTAAAGTTTTGCCTTCTTCAATACTGAAGTGCCCTATAGCCATCTCTCATTATGATATTTCTGAACTGAGTGTTAAAATTGTTGGTAATACATTTTAAAAGATAAATAGCACACATCCCCCTTTAAGGGGACACAGTAGAAAGAGACTACTGAGTTAGAACAATGACCAGCCATGATGAGTCTGTTCAGTGACAAATAGCCTCTAAAAAGGTTCTGGGAAGAGAATCAGTGCCGTATTTTACGGGTTGAACCAAATCATGGTTTATAGGAATGCTTTCATATGTAAGTAAACGCCCTTTGGAAATCAAGCTGGCAAAAGCAGACTGCTTCTTTTCGTGTGTGTGTGTGTGAATAGTAATTTAAAACATGTCAGTAACTTGAGGGGGAGTGGGGGAATGCAGAAGAGTTGGAGGAAGAAGAAACAGGATTAGAAATTATGAAAAATAGAGTACTTATGTATGAAATTCTCAAAAAATTAAGTGTTATTAAAAAATAAATTAGCCAAGCATGTTCTCAGGATGAAAACAAATGGACAAAACAATATCAACAAAAGCATAAGCATATTGATTCTGAAGACAGAAGAGGGCATAGAGTGGAGCTCAGCGGAATGAAGCCGTTGGTTACCTTGAGCTGTTGTGTAAGTGATGAGCATCTTAAAGATCTCAAAATCACTTCACTGAATCACTTTTGGACATGTATATGGAATCGTTAACTTTCCATGCTATGAAGAGGTTGACCTCCTACTGATAATTAAGAACTACATTTGCCTCATGAAATCAATCTATTGAATTTATGCTACAGTTTCCAGCAAAGTAGAGTACTTTACAAATACATATCATTACCATATACATTACTCTTAGGTAATAAATATTATTGACTGTAGGTTTAGATTTTTCAAAACCTACTTGAATGATTCTCAAGCAGGGCGAGGTGGTGCACACCTTTAATCACAGCACTCGGGAGGCAGAGGCAGGCAGATTTTTGAGTTTGAGGCCAGCCTGGTCTACAAAGTGAGTTCCAGGACAGCCAGGGCTATACAGAGAAACCCTGTCTCGAAAAAACAAACAACCAAACAAAACAAAACAAAACAATAAGGATTCTCAAACGATTCAACTCCCTTTCTAGCCCACCATCTAAAGGTAGGGGAGAAAAGATGGTGAATAGGACAAAGGGGATGTGGACCTGTTTAGAAGTAGTTCTTTAGGGCAATTCCAATCTCAATTGTCAGGAAACCAGCAGTTCAGCTCAAAAGTATGTCACCAAACACAAATCAGCAGGGGTGGCACGATCTAGCAGAAACTACCTGGTCATCGCAGAATCTGCAGGAATCAGTGAGAATGACCAGAACCATCTGGGTCGCCAGGAGACATTCTCTGCTATGCGTCTCTCAGAGAAGAGAAGACTGCCAAGTCACTGTCCATTGAGTCCCACTTACACCCTCTTCAAACATCATGTGCAGGCCCATAGGTATTGCTTTACAAAATATCATGTGAGTCTGCATCACATTATACAACCAGCACCTTCTACTTTAATTGGCCATCTGATAGAGGATTTAAAAATATGAAAAGGGGGAAAGAGGGAAAACTTCCTATGGGGTTGCAAACCCCTTCAGTCCTTTAACTTCTCTATTGGGGACCCTGCACTCAGTCCATTGGTTGACTGCAAGCATCCACCTCTGTATTTGTAAGGTTCTGGCAGGGCCTCTCATGAGACAGCCATATCGGGCTCCTTTCAGCATGCACTTCTTGGAATTCACAATAGTGTCTGGGTTTGGTGACTGTGTATGGGATGGATCCCCAGGTGGGACAGTCTCTGAATGGCCTTTCCTTCAGACTCTGCTCTACATTTTGTCTTCATATTTGCTCCTGTGAGTATTTTGTTCTCCTTCTAAGAAAGACAGAAGCAACCACACTTTGGTCTTCCTTCTTCTTGAGCTTCATGCGGTCTATGAACTGTGGGACTAAGCCATCGACAAAGGAGTACACATGGCTCCAGCTGCATATGTACCAGAGGATGGCCTTGTCAGGCATCAATGGGAGGAGAGGTCTTTGGTCCTATGAAAGCTTGATAGATGCCACAGTGTAGGGGAATCGAGGGTGGGGAGGTGGGAGTGGGTGGGTGGGTAGAAGAACACCCTCACAGAAGCAGGTTCGAGGGAGGACAGGATAGGTTTCCCAGAGAGGGGGGACTTGGAAAGGGGATAACATTTGAAATGTAAAAAAAAGAAAATATTCAATTTTTTTCTAAAAAAAAAAAAAGAAAGAAAAGGGGGAAAACTTTCAGTTGTTAAAAAGACTGTGAAGAGGGCTAGAGAGATGGCTCAGCCATCAAAGGCCATGCTTACAACCAAAATAATCAAAAAGAATGTAAGAATATCCAACTGCCCAGGGCCATATCCGTATGAAACCAATTATTATAAATACTAGCTTCCAACCTCACAGCACCTCATCCTCATTGCTGTAAGTTATCCTTAAGACATTTTGTTTTCAACATAGGAAACTCAGTCTGTGGCTGAATGCCTGCTGAAAACTCTCTCTCCTCCTTCAAAGCCAAGCAAAGCCTTAGCCGGAACCTACCATCATTTCCTCTGATTAAATACAGTTTCGTCTCCTACACTCATCTTCTCCCCGTACTGGAATAAAGAAACTGTCCTAGTTCCCGATGGAGGCGGTGCCTTCCGTGTTCTGGCCTTTACCATCTTTGAAACTTCATAGTATCAACTACCTTCTTCTTTGTCACAACCATGTGAGCTTTTAAATATCTCTGTGTTTAAAAACCAATCGAAGAAAGCAAGCATACAACAGCAATATAAAAATTAAAAACAATAACCCCCCCCCCCCAAGAAACCCCACCCCGCACCCTCCTCCTCTCTGCTTCACAGCTACAAACCTTGAATGAGTTGTTCGAACTCATGGGCTCCAGCTCCTCCTCACCTGTCCACTCCTTACTCTCTCCCCATTAAACTACAAACCCCAAGCCTTTTAATTCCCACCGTACTTAACCCTGGGAAGGTTTGCGCTTATTAACCGCACTTTCCACGGAATCATTCCTTAACTCTAAGTTAATACACCAAAGTCTGAAAGCGGGTTTAAGTCTCCCTTCCGTACTCTGTAGCCGGGCAGACAGCCCTGATTGCTGCCTAACTCACAAGCTAGGGACGTTTTCATCCATCCACCTCTTCCGTCAGGCCACTTGTGTAATCATTCCCAGATGCTAATAACTCGATCTTTAATCTCCCTACTTCTCCTTGTTCCCAGTACCACTGCGCAAACGTACATTACGGTTTCCCACTCTAAACAGCTGATGTAAAACCAATATGTCTCTTTTCAGTATGTGATTGTGCCCTGTACTGCTTAGAATCCGATGATATTTTCCCACTTGTTTTATGAGGAAATCCAGAACCCTTGCCTGTGTCTTCACTACTTTGCAAGCTCTACCCCAGAGTCTGGTTCCACTTCCCCTTCACTCCGATCTCCAGCTCTACCTGCTCTAGATCGTCCAGCAATTTATATTCTGGGCCTCGAAACACTCCCCTCCTCCCAGAATGCCTTTCTTTCTGTGAGGAAAACCTAGATCAAAAGACCTGTTTCTTAGAAAACCCTTATCTAACCATTTTAGTCCCCAGTCCTTTAAACAATCCTTGCCTCTCCTTGGTGGCTCGGAGCAGGGTTACTTATTAAATGTTTATTTCTGTAATTATTTCATCAACATGTATCTGACCCAATCAGACTGGCTCAATTAAATCAGGAAACAGGGCTGGTTTTGTTGGTAGCATGTAATCTTATTCTGATGATAGCTATACATAAAACTTTGTACTTTTAGTGCAAATCTCTGTCCTCCATACCAGTATAGGAATTCTCCACTGCAGACCAAAATGTGTGGCTGTGTAGGTGGACTTGTATGTTTAACAGATTCAGCTGCATTTCTGTAAGCCATATGCTGTGTATGTCATATATAACAATAAAAACAGAAACTCATCTTTTAAATTTTGATTTTTAAAAACTAAAATTTTTTTTAGACAGATCTGCCATAGCAACACCCCAAATCTAGTATTTTTTAAATCACACATCTTCTGACTAACTACTCTCTTTCACTTACAAAGTAAATGATACTCTTAAATTTTTTGATCAAAACAAAGTAGAATATTGTACCCAGGGACTTGCTACTACCCACAGACGGTCAAGTGATTTAAACAGTAGTGTTCTTCAGCTGAGGAGATATTTATTATGTGGACGTTGTTTGGACCATGCCTGAGTTTTGTAGACAATATATTAGAAAGAATAGAAACAGTGGCATGCATCTACTCTAAATTACAAATCATTTTGGAAACGTCAATACTTATAGATTAAAAAAATCTATACTAATTACTTTTAAAGGATTTATTAAATAAGTAAAATTTTAAGTAAAAAAAAAAAACAAAAACAAAAACAAAAACAAAGTTATAGTAAGCCTGGATACTACAGACTGAGAGGCTTCTGTGGTCCAATACTTGAAATCAGGCTAGCCTGGACTCTTGGATACCCTATCTCAAAAAGTATCAAACACAAGTAAAACAAACAGACCCAAGTGATGGCTCAACAGTTAAGAGCACTTGTTCACAACTATAGGATCAGGGGCTCAGATCCTAGCACTCTTACCACAAGCGCAGCATTAGGTAAAGGCCTGCAACTCCCGTTCCCAGGGATCTACTCCCTGCCCTCTTTTGCCCTCATGCAGTCATGTGATTCCTACACACACACACACACACACACACACACACACACACACACACATTACACTCACAAAGATATACCATAAATGAAAAATAAAACACTCCTTGCTAGATTTGAGAAGTCTCTGGTTTGTATGAAAGGTTTGGTATTGGCTCAGCATCCCCAGGACCGAGTTCTCAGCACAAAGATTTATTTGTCCCAGAGGGACAGAGGGTAAGGACACAGATATGAGACAGAGGATGAGGGAGAAGGCGAAAGGAACAAGAGAAAGGTGGCAGGGATATTTATTTGTCCTGGAGGGGAACAAAGGACCGCCTCTGTATAGAGTGTAGACAGACAGGGCACGTAGGAAAATGGCAATTTATACAAGTTAAAGGGGGAGAGCCTATGTTAGATGAGATGTTTGACTTTGGGCATGTTAAATAGGTGAGCCAAAGGGGGTTTCTGATTGCTGACTTCAGAACTTTGATAGCAGGACCTTAGCAGTCAGCCTAAGGAGGAAGAAGTAGCCAAATAATGGAACAGACCTTGGTGGGCAGTTTTAAGAATGTAATCTAACAGTTTTTAGCAAGGCAGAAGGCATGGCAGGGGAAGGGCAGGGCCTACCAGAGTCATGTTTGCAGCTGGGCTAGAGTTCCTTTACTTTCATTCTCTCTTGATGAGAGACGTCATAATGGGCCATTCTGATACTTCATAGTTCCCCAAAGAATTGTTTGCTTATAAAAAGCTCCCACTACAATGCAATCCTGCTGTACCTTCAGCACCCCCAAAAGAGCGGTCTCAAGCCTCACTTGTACTCTGACTTCTGAAGACACCTCCCAGAAGCTCAAATCCAAGTTGTTCTTTTCTCTTGGGTCTTGGAATGTCAAACTGTAAACTAAAATCATGCAGATTAGATTGCCTGGCCTATGGCTGCTTTCCAAGCTCTGTATGGAAATCGGTACACACGCAGCTGAACTCAGTGTGGGTTCTTGGTACAGGATTAACAACATGCGAAGCAGTGCTGTGAGCATGTTTCATGCTCAACTCAATGTAAATACCCCATACCAAAAAGATTTAGGATGCAGATTCATAGATCTGTTAAACCACTCTGGTCATAAGTCATCAGTGCTGTTATCTCTAGGAACCTAAATCCAGTTGACATTCATTTCTAAATTTTCATTTAAAATGTTTTCAGCATCTAAAAAATTTCTCCCTAGAGCCAGTCAAAAATCAATATAGGATCATATTTCAAGTCATGATGTTTTTCTGGCCCACTGAAGCTTTATTATAATATTAGGGATGCTGGATAATTTTTTATCAACCTGAGGCAAGTTAAAGTTATTTGAGAAAAGGGAACCCCAAATCAGAAAATGCCTCTATAAGACCTGGCCATAGGAAGCATGTTGGCCACTAGTAGTTTGTGGGGGAAGACCCAGCCCACTGTATGTAGGGCCAGCCCTGGGCAGGTAGTACTGGATTCTATAAGAAAGCAGGCTGAGCAAGCTGTCAGGAGCAAGCCAGTAAGCAGCACCCCTCTATGTCATCTGCATTAGCTCCTGCCTTTTGGTTCCTACACTGATTGAGTTCCTGCCCTGACTCCCTTTGATGATGAACAGTGATGTGAAAGTATAAGCCAAATAAACCCCTTCCTCCTCATTTTGTTTTGGTCCTAGTGTTTCATCACAGCAATAGTAATCATAACTGAGATATTAGATATAAACAGCACTTGATCAAATATAATAATATTTAAAAGACCTTGATTTATAAGTACCAGCTAGTGACAAACTTGAAAATGAAATAAACTGATATATTATATGGTCTTTAAGAGATTTAAAAACTCTAACAGCATTTTCATTCATACAAAAAAATCATATATGAAGATATTAAAGGCATTTGCTTTACTTAGTAATACATTTGACTTGGGAAATATTAAACAAGCATTAATATTTATTATAATGCTAGCAATGACCACTGTCAGCATGCCAGATTTCCACAGAACCTTTAATTGCTGACCAAGAAAGGATGATGGGGGGATTCGTAAACAGCTTCCCTTACACCAACATGATTAATCTACTCTACTACCACAGTTTTGCTGACAGCATCATTTCTAATTTCTGTGGCTATTTTGATTGGATATTATCAAGAAGGTGGAGAATCAGCCACCATTTTTTTTTAAGACTGCAGAGGTTAGATTTATAAATCTCATTAGTTCCAATACCAGCAATCCATAAGAGGACAGCTTGGTAGTCCAGGGTTCCTAGTTATGTGTTTATATTTTTTTTCTTAAAACATTTTCCATGCTGCCACATGGTCTTAATAATTAGAAATTTAACTGTGCTGAATAATGTTATTCAACACAGAGGATCTGTAATTTGAGTAGACTACTGCTTGACTGCCAATTATATAGTTTGTTTTCATTTCTTTATTGAATTGTTTTTCTGTGTTGGGCAACAGTGAAATTAATAGTTTGCAGCAGATAACTTTAGAGGACTCACTTGAAGTTCTATATACTTCCTTCTTAGTACATTTTGCTGGAATACAATGCATATTTAACACAGTGCACAGACTTTAATTGTGTAAGCCAGTAAGTTTTCTCAAGTGTTCATTTCCATTTAGTCAATAACAAAGATGCAGAGATGTTCCCCTTGATTTTAGAACATTGCACATTTTGTTCTTAAGCCTCCTTTATTCCCCACTGAGAAGGTTTGAATAAGAAATGTCCCCCAAGGGCTTAGGGATTCAAGCACTGGGTCCCCAGCTGGTGGTGCCATCTGAAGATGTTATGGAACTTTTAGACATGGACGCTTGCTGGAGGAAGTACATCGACGGAGGGGGTGGGGGGTGCAGGCCTTGAGAGTTTACAGGCTTGCTTTACCTCTGTCTGTCTGTCTGTCTGTCTGTCTGTCTGTCTGTCTCCCTTCCCCCCTCCTTGTTCCCTGTGTGATAAATTGTGGTTAATCAGCTTCCAACTCTGACTGCCTTATGCAATGGCTTCCTCACTAGGATGAACTTGCCCCCCAGAACCATAAGTCAGAACAAATTCTTTCTTAAGTTGCATGAGGTCATGGAGTTTTTATCACAGCAATGGAAAATAGCTAATATACCCTCTCAGGTACCCACATGAATGAGTTGTACAGTATGTACTTTGGTGTCTGGCTTCATGGGCTTGGCAAGACACTTTTCTTAGATGTCTCCATGACCATTGGTTTGTATCTCTTTAAGGTTGAGTCATATTTCATTGCATATTCATGGTTGTTTAATTGCTCATGTGTTGAAGGACTTTGGGGCTGTTGTGAATATTGAGGATGAATAGAGCTACTGTCTATATTCTTGTACATACCTTTCTGGGAATAGAAATTCTCACTTTTCTTGAGTCAGTACAGGAGCCAGGTTACAGGAGGTCTTTAATCAATGGTGACAACCGGTTTACATTCCAGTTGCAATGTGGGAGAGTTCCAGTTGTCCTACAGCCTTGTCAACACCTGTGCTTCTTATACTTACTGTCCTTAGGAGACCATGCAACTCATTTATTCATATTACATATCCTACCCAGGTACTCAACACTACCTTACTCTAACAGCAAATACAGCAAGACAAGGACCTTACTCCTTCTTTCACAAGGATGAAATAAAACAACGGAGGCTATTTAGCTCCAGGTCTGACATCTAGAAGAAATTCAGTATGTTTTAAATGACTTTTTTCAATCAGGTAACCATCTTCCTTTTTCAGTGTGCTCAGAAATCATCCCAGGAAATTGACTTTGGTTTTCAGTTAGATAATGACACAATTGTGGCAAACAGAACATAAACATTTCATTGACTGTGCCGGCCAGTTTTATGTCAACTTGACACAAGTTACAATCATCTGGGAAGCAGGAAATTGAGAAAATTCCCCCATCAGATTGCTTGTGGGCAAGCCTGAAGGGCATTGTATTGATTGATGATTAATGCGGGAGGGCCCAACTCACTGTGGGCAGTGCCACTTGTGACATGATGTTCCTGGGTGCTATGAGAAAGAAGATTGAGTAAGCCTAGAGGTGCAAGCCAATAAACAATGCTCCCCCATGGCCTCTCCTCCAGCTCCTGCCTCCAGGTTCTTGATCTGAGTTTCTGCCCTGAACATCTCTGGGTGATGGACTCTATGCCTGAAGCAGAAATAATGCTTTCCTCCCCAAGCTATATCGGCCGAGGTGTTTATCACAGTAATACAAACTCTAACAGAAACATTGATACTTGATTTAATTTCCAAATAATCATCTCATTGTTCTAGCACCCAGCTACCACATTTAAAGTATTTAATTATTTACTTTTATAGTCACAGAGTTGTGCAGCCATCAACAAAACCAATTTTAGAACATTTAAAAAGAACCATTACACCTATTAGCAATTTACTCTTCTTTGTTTTGTTTTGTCCGCAAAAAGTAGGGGTAAGGGCATTGTTTTACTAGGTCTGCCCTTAGGATAAGTGAATGCTGAATAACTGGGTAGTAGATGAAGAACACAACCCAAATTAATTTTGGATCATAATACAAATATGTTTTGAAATGAATGCAATAAAATCCAATGAGGGATTTGAGAGAGATTGCTCAGTGGGTAAAGCTCTTGCCTCACAAGAGTGAGGACCAGATTCAAGACTCTCAACCCCTGTGCATATGTCTGGTGGGTAAGGTTCCCTCCACCCTGGTACCACCAATACTCAGTAAGCTGAAAAAGGGGATCGCTGGGGAACATTGCTAGCTGACTAGTCAAATCAGTGAGCTGTGGGTCCAAGTGAGAGACTCTGCCTTAATACATAAAGTCAAAATCAATCAAGAAAGGTACTTTTCCTAAACATTTTATCTGCTGCATAAGTGTGCCTACACACACAGGCAAACATGCATATAAATACATACCACACAGAAACACATGTGAAAAAACACCCATGAGTCCTGTTTCAGATTAATACAATAAAAAAGCTAGAAAACCCAACATATTTTGATAAATAATGTCATCATATTACCATTCTTTTTTTGCAGTAATCACAAAATACTCACTGTCCATGAGTTAGTAATAATATTTGGGGAATGCATTCTCATGAAATATTTCAACTTAGCAAAAATGTCTTGCCTACAATTCTGCTTATGCTTAGGATGCCAAAGGATGTGGACGACCTGTTTTCATTCCCACTGAAACAGTGTGCTTATGCAACAAAGCAACTTAAACCTGCCATGTGATAAAACTCCTGCTTCATGGGAACACGTTATATAAAAGAGCTAAACTACCATGGGGAGATAAAATCTCGGTAGGGGAGCAAGTTGGAGAGTGCATGGCTCCCTGGTGCAGCTGCTGAAGCGAGATGGAGATGAGTGAAGCTGAAGTTCCCACAGAAAAGCTAACTTCTGCTTTGATAAAGACAAACTGACAAACATGGAACCTTTGAGCTGGTGTCAGGGCTCTCAATATGAAGAATCCTCCAATGTAGAAATTTTCTTTTCCCAGCAGTCCTCCGTATTGAAGATGGTACTGAGTCACTACGCATAGAGTTAGGGCTTGAGAAACCAAAGAGCTCTCAGTACTCCACAGTTTCATGCTTTCAAAGTCTTATATATTTAGAAATCGAGCAATTTTAATGCCTTCACTATTATATCAAGAGAACCACACAACTGTCATCAAATCAATGTTAGAACATTTTCCAAAGAAAAAGAGCTATTAGTTTTAACTCCAGTTCTAGGGGATATAACACCTGCTTGGATGTTAGATCTAACATTTTGAATATATATATTCTAATATATATATATATATATATATATATATATATATATATATATATGTGTGTGTGTGTGCGTATACACATACATTAACTTCCAATATCAGCCTTAAAAATATATTCCTATATATTTCAATATATATTCATATATAGATTCCAAGGTTGGTGTTGGATTTTAAATTTATATATATTATTGTTAGAATATACATAATATACATATATTGTATTTGTAACATATAATATAGTGACATTCAAGAAAACACCCTTGCTATTGATTGATTATAGCAAAAATAACAAACCAAAAAGATATATTAAAAAATGACTATAGCAGGTAAACATATATCAAATATTGTTCATGGTATAAAATCTTTGTGGGAGTCAAGTGTGGGGGCAAAAATAGTAAGTACATATCAGATCAGCTAGCTATCTTTGATGAAAGTTGTGATTTAGAAGTTCTAAAAGCATGATAAATTCTTTGCAAGTTGAGTAAAAGCAAGGCTTCAGGCTCTCTTAAGTTCATATCTGAGATCTCAATTCAATAATTCTTTACTATCTCATTGATGCCTGGAGAGTGGACTTCAGGATTCACTATCAGCTCTAGACAAAACAAATAAAACATGGAAGAAAACAAATACCTTATCTTCATTTACTCTCTGTCAATCCACACTAGTAATACTTTAAATGCTATAACATGGTTAGTCAATGAAAAGTGTGTAATGGTTAAGGCAGCCTGGGTTCAACCTTCAGAGAGTCATAGAATAGTAGTTTTATAAGAGGTCTCTGAAATTTTATTTTATTATTTTTTATTAGATATTTTTTTCATTTTTTATTAGATATTTTCTTCATTTACATTTCAAATGCTATTCCGAAAAAAACCCTATACCTTCCCCCTCCCGGCCCTGCTCCCCTACCCACCCACTCCCACTTCTTGGCCCCGGCGTTCCCCGAAATTTTATTTTATAAGCAAATGTTTCTCAGAGAAACTGGCATAATCGCTCCAGAAGAAGCAGTTCTTTAAAAAGCCATCTTCTAAACGCTCAGGTATTTTGAGTTAGGACCCACAACCACTGAATGATACATTGTAGTGATAATTTCTAATAACTAGGACCTTTCCCTCTCCTGTCCCTGGTAATGACCAGTGATGGCTCAATGCTCATGCACCATGTTCCTCTCTGGTCTCTGGTGCAGCTTGCTTGCTGATGGCAAACTCTGGGAATAAACTTGGCATTGCCCCAGCCTCTGCCCCTGCCAAGTCCAATTTCATCAGGGAGTAATAAAGAACAATACACATTTTTACTTTAATGTTCAAAGACTTCTGGATCATTGAATTTGGACAGTGTTTCATCTGTGGGATGCAAATTATTCTAATTACAACACATTTACCTAATAAAAAAGAACACCTGCTTTTTTTTAAATTTTTTTTTTTTAGGGCAACATCCTCCAAACAATAATGAATTAAACGAAATTAAGTTTTGCTTGCATTTAATAGTCGTTGGGAAAGAATAAAAAGGAAACAAAGAGTTGTGGTTGCCACTAGGGAAAGCATTGCCTGGTTAGAAGAACTTTACAGAAGAAACAATAGACTTTTCTGTGTGTGGATTTGTCCTGGGTGTCCCCAATAAATGGAAGGAAAACAGCAAAGACTTAGCAATGTAGACACTGGGAAGAAACCACTGCCCATTGACTTTCCAGAAAGAAAGTCTTCTTTCCGTAACACCATAGTCAAGAGCTGAAGTCTTGACTTCTAGTTACATATCAATGAAATTTCCATATAATTTAGCTGTGGAACCTCAGGAGACAACAGTTTCTATTGTATCATTCATTCTGTAAACATCAATTATATATAGGTGAAGCATGTTTTCCAGACACAGAGCCAACTTTGGCTCCAGCAGAGAACAGGAGCCCTACATGTTGGAGTGTTTGTAATAGACTATGTGTTAGATGTCACGTATCTCCTTCCTATAATAACATTCTGCCAAAATTCTGTGTGGCTTAAGGTATACGAATTTACCACCTTTATAATATACTTCACATATTTGGTTTTTAATCTCTCATAAGACTCATAGGAGCTAAAACAAAACAAGTAAAGTTGTTGGACCATTATATGTTCTAAGAGTAAGACTGAAATAGGTCCCTGAAAAGCGCCTGGTCACCGGCAGGGATCTGAGAAACTTCTTGGATCCAAAGAAAACTTTGCATTAATACATTTTCTAACAGTCAGAGATCCCTACACGAAATCAGCTACATGTAAACCCTGTTTTCCTTATCATAATAGTAGAAGAGAAAACTGGTAACAGAAGCTCATGTATACGAGACATTTTAAGCAACCCTTCCCACATGCTGGAAACCCCAGACCTAGCAAGGGCAAGGTCAGTTTCTGGGCTCTCCTCTTCACTTATGAAGGCAGCTTGTTCCTGTGCTCCTGTGAGGCAGAAAGACAATGAGACCTCTGCTGGTTTGTTCATTTGTCTGTCTGTCTGCTTTTTAATCCGTCAGATGAAGGCCTTGGAGTTATAACCTCATTTGACCTAATTACACTCCTTGAGACCTCCATTTCCAGTACTTCCAGCTTCTGGTAGGATTTTAACATGTGAAACACAGACATTTAATGCCCACGATAGGTGGTGAAATCAAATTGTTATACTAATCAATAGCAGTATTGTCTTAGATAGTGTGTATAAATACTTCTCAGATATTGATTTTAGTAATATTTGTGATATTATATTGATTGATATTGATTAGTGATTTTAGGGATATTATATACCATTTGTAGTCAAACTCAGAAATGGTATTTATTTTGTGGGCTTATTTTATAAAATGTTAAATTATCATGAGTTATAGCTAGTATTTAGAATCAAGTGCACAACTTTCCCTATATTTACTTATGCTATTGATAGGAGCTGGAATGAAGTACATGTTTGGCATGTGTGAGGCTTTACAACACACACACACACACACACACACACACACACTGCTGACATCAAGAAATTGAGAAATAATTTTTACTTATGATTTGCTATGATGTCAGTGAAGGCCCTTGAATATAATGAAGCCTTCCTAGGCTTTCTGTGGGCTTTGCTTACTGAGGATTTAGGAAGTAGAAAGAAGAGGACGCAAGGGTCCTAGATGGCAAGCAAAGCTCCCTGAGACAGTGGCTTGTGTATGGTTTGGCTCATACCAGGAAGAATATGGAAATGCAGAAAAGGACTGAGCATAGCAGGCGTGCTGAGCCATCTCTCCAGGACATCCTTGGGTTTTTATTCTAAGGACAAAATGGTAGTTTCCAAGGAAACAATTCTAGTGTGGTGATGTTTCACCTGGAAATCCCTGATTTCACCAAATAACTCTATAATAACTCTAAAGTTATTTATACAGAATGAACCAGTAAATAATTTTAGTATCTTTTGTTGCTGTTCAATAGGAAGATGATAATATACACAGAAAATGCCAAAGGCTTTTATTCCTGTTTTAAATTCTGTAGCCCTGTGGTATTCTTCCCTAGTCCTTTTTCCAGTAAAATAAAATTATATTTCATCACTGTACAGCCTCACATACAAGTGGGCTGGAAGTGAATGTGTGTAACATGCAGTGTGTCTTAAAGGTCAGCACATACATATGCATGTGTGCACGTACACACACACACACACACACACACACACACGCACGCACGCACGCACGCACGCGCACACACACACACACCACCTGAGGGTATTATTAAGCTGCCTTTCTTGAATTTCCCATCCACTGGAGGCTGAAACTCTGCATTTGCCAGAGTGGTGTGGTCAGCTCAGACTGAGATTGGAGAAACGAATCTTCAAAGTTGCAGGTTCTCTTTAAGTGTATACAAGGCATAAACTGATCCGTAACATTACTACCTGATTCTCTGGGGGAGGGTTCTTGAGGATAGAAGATATAACATATATAATAATTGGCTGGCCCAAGATAATTTCTAAAACATTATGATCTATTAATGGAATAAACAAGAAACCTTTAGAGTTAATTCTATGTTGCTGAATTGACCTAAGACAGAGAATTTAAGGGGCTCACTCAGGATAGGAAAGGCATGTAGATGTGAATTTACTAAATATTTTCGACTCTAAGGATGTACTTGATTTCAGACGTGGGAGTAAAGTCATCAGTAGCTTTCAGTCATGCTGATGAGAAAGCAGAATCCAGTTTTAAACCCAAGATGATGAAAGCCTGGCAGACTAGGTGCATTTGTGCTAACATGGCTTTGATCTCGTGAAGGTATGAGAGTAACGGTGGAAGCAATGAAAAGGAAAAATGGGAAAAGCTTGCATTTATTGAGCTCCACTCCATCAGATATTCGGCTTTACCTTACACCGACTGTGTGTCAAAACATCAGAAAGGCTATCAGAAAGTGTGCGGGTGCCCCGACACTAACTCGTGGGTCACAGCCATGTCCCTAGGGAGGACTTAACCTTTCCAAAGCTCTTCAGGAAGTGCACTGCTTGCTTGTAGGGATGTCCTCAACATTAGAAACACGTAAGGAGAGCCCATACCTTTCTGTCCCCACTTGTCCTGTAATGTCCCCACAGATGATAAATGATAGCCAAGAGCTCTGCTGATAGTTGTCTGTTATTCTGAAAAGTCCAAATTGAAGATAAAATGCTGCTTAGTTAGCTGGGCTCCCCTTACCCCTCTCTTCTAGCTAATTCTTTTCAGGTGTGCCCAAGCATCTGCTTGCTAAAGGGACGGTCAGGAAACGCACACGAGCAAGGGAGTCACACGTTTAATGCTTCAAGATGTGTTTTCCTCACACCCATAAAATCTCAAGGCAGGGTATGAGCCTCGCTCTGACTGAATCCCTAGTGCTTGCTCTCCCTACTTTTCTGCCAAGTACTGCAGGCTATTCAGGAAAGAGCAATGGAGTGAACAATGCCATTGTTCTTCCGTCTCCAAGTTAGCAATGTCATTCTTTGATCTTGCAACAACTGTAGCCTGAAATATTAGGAAATACCTTTAGGAAATATGGTAGGGCAGTAGAAGCAAGCCCTTCATCTTGAGTGTTGGGACCACAGCTGTGATTCTGAGCACAGCGCGTCAACTCTTTTTTTCCTTTCTGATTTTTGGTCCAGTTCATAGATCAACAACCAAAATAACTTCCTTTCCCACTTCAGCATTATCTTTTTTTTTTAAAAAATAATTTTCTTTATTTACATTTCAAATGCTATCCCGAAAGTTCCCTAAAC
>NC_034600.1:47139219-47169765 GCF_900095145.1 Mus pahari | reverse complement strand
ATTGCTGTTCTGTTTAGAAATTTTTTCCCTGTGCCCATATCTTCGAGGCTTTTCCCCACTTTCTCCTCTATCAATTTCAGTGTCTCTGGTTTTATGTAGAGGTCTTTGATCCACTTAGACTTGAGCTTTGTACAAGTTCCTGATGCTTCTATTTATTTTTGACTGGATCCATCTTTCCAATTTTTTATCAAAGCACATTTTGTGAGTTCCCTCCTTTTTAACTTGAGGCAAAACAAAAAGTTGAGCCCACCCAACTAAAAACACATGATAATATCAATAACCCATATATATCACAATTCTGACACTTTTTCAAATGTGGAGTTTACCTGGTAGTAATGTCTTCTAAAAATGTGTTCTTTGAGGTTTTAAATGCATGTCCTCTTATAGTGCCTCTGGTCTTCTCTTTGGAGCTACTTGATAATACCTCTATTATGGTTTCCTTGGAGTAATGATTCTCAGTTGTGGATACACACTAAAGTCACTAGAAAGCATTAAGCAGCATCAGTGCTTGGGACCAATTAAATCAGAATCTCTGGGTTGGGGTCCAGAGGTGAGGATATTTTTAAATTTCAAGATGAAAAGCTGCTTCTTTAGTAATTACAGTCTTGGTAAGATTCAGGGAGAATAAAATATCCCTTTCCTTTTTCCTATGGGAAAATAAAAACACAAGGATTGAAGCACATAAGGCATTGGTTCAGACAGAGGAAGCCATAGGACGATGTGAAGGTCAGGAAGCTGGAGGGTTCCTTGGAGACAAATGTGGACGTCTCAAGAATCAGAGAATACCACTTCAGCAGGAGCTCTGATTCAGCACCTCAGACTTGTATTGGTAATCATTACTGCAGCTGACTCTCCTAATGCACTTGGGGGCCACTCTTACTCAAAATGAGTCCTTTAATGGATGGTGGCTTAATATCTCATAGCCCGTGGTCTGCACCAAAGGCTGTGGGGAACAGAGAACTCAAATATATCAAACATACGTGGCTGCGGCTTCTCATTCTGGCACTGAACCAACTCCTGCAGTTTCCAGGTCTCCATCAAAAAGGTAACTTCTTGAGTTCACATTTAGCACAGGCTACAGGTGACCTGCTCAGGATGCTCAGTCACAAGAGGCCTCAGAAGAGCATGATGGGTATGTAAGAGGCAACCATGGAACCCTCTGGGGGGGGGGTATCTGAACCCTCAGGCTCAAAAGGCATCTTTGTCACTTCCAAGGAGCCAGGACACTTGCTCACTGGACAGTTTTCTTCCTTCTGCATTCATCACTAACCGTCTGGCTGTTCAATTTCCTCACAAATCAGAAGGATGAAGGACTAAGTGCCATACAGAACCTTGAAGGATTTTGCTTAATAAGACACACAGCTGGATACCTACAAAAGTGTAAAGCCTTAATATTATCCAGACAAAATATTTCATTATGGTTATTTATGAGATATGAGTTTGACCCATAGTCTTCTATTGATTATATTTCTAATCAAATAGAGTGTATAAAATGGAAAGAGGGACAAAATTTTTACTACCATGTATTTAATGGCATACCCGATACAAATAAAGGAAAACTGGTTATGATACAATCACACTGGGCACTTACGATGATCCTGGAAATTCAGGACAAGTAAGAAGAAAATGCCTTGATTTTTTTTTTTTTTTTTTTTTTACTTTTGTCTCATGTACAGTATGTGAGTTCTGATCCCGCAAACTCTCCCTATACAGCCAGGGCTGTTTAGGGCAGAATGGCTGCTTTTAACATGTTTAAGCTTCTGAACTCCAAAAGACATCTTTGTCAATTCCTAAGGCAAAATCAAAATTCAGTCTTTGTCCTTTATTACCTTCTCCAGGGAAATTTCAGCTCCTCTATTCCAGTCACCCTGGGACCTGATGCCACAAGGCTATTCAGCTACTCTGCAGAAAGAGGCCTCTGACTTCCCCAGAGATTTCCTCACTGCTCACTTCACATATGCGACACACACACAGTCTTTATTCTCAAAATGCTTTTTCAGAGCATTGGATTTTCATCTGAATATAAACATCACAATTTCGTATCAGAAATAACCCATTTCAGGATCAGGGATAAAGCTCAGTAGTAGAGCACTTGTCTAGCATATGTGAGTTTCTAGGTTAAATCCTCAACATCACCAAGAAGAAAAACAACAAACAAAGCAGATTACCTGATGTCTGTTAATTTACCATAACCTAGAATTATCTGGGGAATGAGTCCCAGCTGAGGTTCTGACATATTCTCTACATCAGAACGGTCTGTTAGTCTATGTCTGTAGAGGATTGTCTGGATCTTAACTGACACAGAAGGGCACAGTCCATGGTGGGTGGCATTATTTCCTAGGCAGATGGTCCCAAACTACATAATAAATCTAGTTGAGTGTGAATCTATCTCCCAGCCAGCAAGAAGAATCTGAAGTTGAAATTTTTGGTATTTTATGATGTGTGGTTCTGAAAATTGTCTTATGACAGGATGTGTTGCCGAGAGCAGACATGTGGCGTTTTTCTGGAAGCTGCCTGGAAAAGGGACATGTGATGTTTTCCTGGAGTGGATGCTTGAAAGGATATGTGGTGTTTGGGAAGGGTATAAGGATAACACACCAGACAGTAGGTGATGATATGGCATTGATTTGCTTGCCACTCTTTTGCTGGTCTTTTTTTGGGCTTCGCTGACACTGTCTTCTTCACTGATGATGCTGTGGCATTGGCTCACCTTGGCTTCTTTGTTGGTCATCATATGTCATGACTTCATAAAGAGAAATGCACCAAAGAACTTCTCGTGATAATCTGGAGGACTTGGGCTGATTGGCAGAGCCTTGTGGTTTCTTCTGGATTGAGCTACTGTTGATGATTCATGAATGGTGTTTGTGAGTGGATTGAGCTACCACTGCTGATTCTAGTGAACTGACTGCTGATATCCTGACAACACAGTTTGGATTTGCCCCAAAGAAATATTTCTAAACAGGTCCATATTCCCCTTTGCTCTATTAACCTTTCCTCTCCTCTGGTGAGTGGTGGGGTAGAAGCTCCCTTGAAGTAAAGCCTTTAAGAACCCTTATTAAAGTAGGTTTTGAAAAGTCTAAGCCTATAAGAGTCCTCCATGGTCCCTGCCTTATTTACTTAGCTGTGATGCTCATTCCTTGGATGGAGGTAATCCTGTGTGAAAAGCAGATCTGTCCCCAAGCTTCTGCCTCGAGTATCTGCCTTAATGTCCCTCACTGTTAGATTGTGAGCTGGGTTGTAAGTAAATAAAGACTTCCCTCCCCTAAGTTGCATTTGCTAGGTCAGGATGCTTTATCACAGCAGTAGAACTAAAGCTCGAATACCTGATATAAAATCAGAAAGGTTGTCGATGACTTTGATGAACACCCAAGGACTCCCCTGGAAACACCACGTTATAATCAGTCAAGGGAAACAAGTTTGAAGCCATCAGGAAGGATTGTGTTGCATTTAATTCTCCTAATGTGTATTCTTCAGTCTTCCCTCAATTTTTATGAAACCAGTCAAGTTATATTATTTTATTTTTATGATATTTTTGATGAATGGTTATAAAGAATACATGAGAAATATTACTTCTTAAAGAAAATGTTGCCAATCATTGAGTATGCTAGTATTGACTATTTAGAACATATACATTAATTTGAATGACATGAATTGTCCATTTTCACAAATGGAATGTGACTCAAATCTCCCTCCCCTGTCCAATTCTTTGTTCTTGCCGTTTGTTTCTGTTTTTTTTTTTTCCCCTTTTGGTCCTGATGCAGAGTCTCTGTATAGACTGTGCTACACTTGAACTCTCAGTCCTCCTCCCTCTGCCTCCTAGGTGCTAGAATTGCAGGTGTGTTCCTGCATACTGGGCTTCATACCTAATTCTTGATGATCACTTTAAAAATCTCAGATGGTTTGGCTTTAACCTCCGAATATCTTTAAATCGTTTCCCATTTACCTTTTGTATCACAAAGGTTAGCTGCCTTATTTCTTTCCCTGACTGCTTTCATGCTATGATAATTTGAATCACTGAAAAATAATTTCCCTTCATAAACCTCAACACACTTCATCATGCCTTATTGAGTTTAACTACAGTGCTCTAAGATTGAGGGAAAATGCCTTGTGGATTGGGAGGTTCGACAAGAGATTTTCAGATTTACTTGTTCTTAAACCTAAATGCTTCTATACACATATAAATTGCAACTTAGTGTGCAGCACGGTTATTTTCTCTAACACCATTTTCTGATTGTGTTTATTCAAAATTTAAAAGGCAAGTTTCCTTTGCCCCATTATGTTAGGTCCTTACACAAGTGGTTTTCGACCATTCCTAGAACATTTCTCTGTATCTTTTATCTTATTTCTTCCTTCCTCTCCCATTAATAGAATATAAAAGTTCAAAATGTTTTCTTCACAATAAGAAATACAAGTTTCCTCTTTGAAATTAGTGGAAATGACATATGTGGATAATACTTAAAGATAGCCCAAGTGACTATGTGCCTTATCACTGATTTAACTTGGCTTTCATGATTTTTTTCCCCACCACCAAATCAGCACAGCTTCTTCAATATAAAACAGCAAAAATGTCATAAAAATACTTAAATTGTCACTGTCCTTTGCTGCTTTCTCATTCTGCTCTCCCTAAGGTAGCTCACAGTTCAAGATCGGTTGACTCCCAAGCGGTGGACAGAACTGTCACTTCTAGTCTCTTTGATTATGATCCTTAGCCTTTAATGGCTGAGCCATCTCTCCAGCCCACATGTATGCTTTCTAAATGACAAACTTGCAGGGACAGAATCTCCTTTTCATCTACCCTGACCCTATGCCTCCCCCAATCTTTTTGTGTTCACTAAAGTTCAGTTTCCGTCTCAGTCCACCCTGACACTCCCTTACTTCTTGTTCCTTTGTTTTCCCCCTGACAGTTTTGCTTATTCTATATATGCCCTTCTCTTGGGCAAAAGCTTTTCTCCTTACCTAAGAATTTCACATTGACTTCAGTAGTTATGTAAACACTTGCATCTGCCGATTCTGCATTGTTCCATCTCCAACCTCAGCAGCTTCTTAAAGGGGCTCATCACCGCCTTGCCTAACCTTTCTTAAGGAGCAAAATCACTCCCAGGTTCCTTTGTATTTATTTTGGAACCACCCCCCCCCACCCACACAGACCCATGAGAGGTAAAGGAATGGAAGTGCAGCTTGGAACAGGGAACAGGATGCCAAGAGGAGACATCAGAGGGGCAGAGGAAGAGACCGTGGCTGGAGGGCTGGAAGAGGAAGATTAACAGTGTTGGAGAATTCGCTTCTTCTGAGCTTGGCACTAGGAATGCTCCACTTCCAAATGTTCCAAAGAGTGAGAGAAAGTAAGAATAGCATCTTACCTTTAAAGGGGCATTGTGTCTGCAGCTCCAGTCTGTCCTGAAGATGAGCTTTACAGGGAAGGTAACAGCAAACAAACAAACAACAACAAAATCGGATGTAAGAAGCTTTCCTTCATAGCCACCTGTTTTCTTGCTACATCCCAGGCTAATTCTCTGTTCCCAGAGTTCATCAACCTTAATGTTCATCTTCAATGTCCCCACTGTCTCTGTTCTTTAGAGGGAAATTCTACACTCTAGAGCACTTGTACACTGAGTTGGCCTACATGTTGGCTAGTATCAGGTCAACTTGATACAAGCTACAGTTGCCTGAGTAGAGGAAACCTTGACTGGGGAAATGCCTCCATCAGATCTGGCTGTAGACATTTTCTTAATTACTGTTTGGATGGGAGAGGACACAGCCCATTGTAGGTGGTGCTATCCTTAGGTTGGTGGCCCTGTGTTCTATATGAAAGCAGGATGAGCAATATATAAGCAAGCCAGTAAGCAGCACCCCTCCAGGGCCTCTGCTTCAGCTCCTGCCTCCATGTTCCTGCCCTGTTTAAGTTCCTGTCCTGACTTCCGTCAATGATGAACAGAAGTGTAGAAGTGTAAGCCAAATATCTCCTTTCCTCCCCTAAACTGCTTTTAGTCATGGTATTTCATCATAGCGGTAGTAACCCTGATCAAGACAGCTTCATTATTAATGTGTCTTTATACCATCATTCCGAATGACAACATACATTCACAGTTTTATTGGATTGTCAAACAGATGGTTATCAATGAGTACAGCTGTCGTATAGAGCTCTAATAAACACAATCAAACTTGGTATGGTTCTACTAATATAAAGCATGTTTTAAAAGTCTACAGTAGAAAGACCTTCCCTTGCCTTGCTGTTAATCTGGAAGGGCAGAGATACAAAATTTATTTGCAATGTCTTGTAGCAGCCCTAGATACCAGACCAACCACTTTACCTCAGGACAGCACGGACCCTATGGTTAATATCGGCTCCTCCCCATCTTGTTGCCTTGTTTTGTTGAGGTGCTGATGGTGATTTGTTTAGCTGTTTTGATTGGTTTTTGAGGCAGAGTCTCATGTAGCCCAGGAAGGCCTGGTACTCTATATGTAGCCAAGGCTAACCTTGATCTTCTGATCCTTTTGCCTCCACCCCTTCACTGCTGAAATGTTAAGTGTGCATAAGCACATCTGGCTGCCTCTCTGAATCTTGCTGTAAAAGCATCCCTCAGCCCTGACTGGTCTCTAGGCCCTCAATGCCTTCTCAGAGCCTCAACATCAGCCTCTGTCACGCAGCAGTCTCAATTTCCTGTTTGCAAGCCAATCGGATTTTTCAAAACGTGAGTTTGACCTTGATTCTCTTTGGCTAGCGGTTTTGTTAGAAATCTGAAGCGTTAAAAATAATTTTCTCCAGTATGCGGTTGTGATGATGCTGGACTCTAATTGCAGCCCTTGTGGAGCAGAGGCTAGGAAACCAGGAAGTCATCCTTGACTATATAGGGAGTTTGAGGCCAACTTGGACACTAGGAGACCTTGTGTCAAGAAACAAACACTTAAAAAAAATGTCAGCAGTCTTGTTCATATACTTGCCATGTGGTATATGTAAAAATATTTAAAATTAAAATAAAATCTGAGGGAGTTAGAAATAAATATAGGGAGGGAGAGGGAATAGAAAAGAGGGAGAGAGAAAAGGGGAGAGGAAGAGGGGGAGAGAGAAAAGAGGGATGGGGAGGGGAAACAGGACAGAGGGAGAGGAGGAGGAGAAAGGGAGAGAGAGACAATGAGAGTCAGAGAGACAGAGACACAGAGTCACAGATAGACAGATACAGAGAGGGAAACACAACGGAGCCTTCTGCCCAGGGGCTCCCCTGCCCTTCAGCCTGCAGTTGGTGGCTGAGCTTCCAGTGAACGGAAAAGTGAGTTGCAGCAAGCTCTGAGTGTGTGAAGAATTCCACTCTAAGAGTAATGAGTTCGCAGGTGATTCACCTTCTCCGAGTTTTCTGATGTTTGATTATAATGAATATATGCCCGGTATGCCACAGGAAAGGTTTTAAATACCAAACGCTTCCCATTTCTGACAGCACTGTTTCATCTTGCAGATGCCGTCACTACCAGCTTTCAAGCTTTATGAAATGAATTCTGACACTGTTGCTTTATGAAATGAATTCTGACACTGTTGCAGAAAGCGCCATGTTACCTCACAAGGCAGTGTCGAAGTTCCACTGAGATCAGGGTTCAGAAAAATCACTAACATACTCTTACCCATGGCGCTCTTGTTCATCACTGACTCTGATGAGCCTATTGCTTTTGCTTTCATTCACTCTTCTTGGTTTTACAATCCATACTCTTCGCATATATGTGCAGGCAAGAGGCTTCTGCCATCCACACTGTGGTTGTCTGTTACTCAGAGTCAACTAAAGTCTCTCTCTCTCTCTCTCTCTCTCTCTCTCTCTCTCTCTCTCTCTCTCTCTCATATTTCTATTTATTTTTATATTTATTTTTATGTGCATGGATGTTTTGCCTGTTTGTCTGTGCCAGGGTGTCAAATTCCCTGGAACTGGACTTATAGACAGTTGTGAACTGCCCTGTGGGTCCTGGGAATTAAACTCAAGTCCTCAGGAAGAGGAGCCAGTGCTCAGTTGTCTCTGAGACATCTCCCTGCCCTACTCTCCCTCTTTTTTTTTTTTTTTAAGACAGAGTTTTACTCTGTAACCCAATCTAACCTCCAATTTACCGAAGTCCTCCTGACTCAGACTCCCAAGCAGTGAAATTAGAGGCATGAGCCACCATGCTCAGCTGAAAATCTTCAGATTACTGTAACTACAGGTTTGCAGGGAAATTCCAGCCTCAACAAGCTAGGCCTGGCCACTTGACCCACTACACCAATTAAAGAGATGAGTAGCACCAAGAAGTAGGGGAAAGAAATGGATTCAAAGTGGCCACACTAGAAGAACAGACAAGGGGATCTGCTGATCCAAAGTCCATCTTTGGGCTACTGACTTGGACTTTAGGCTTAAATAGATGAAGAAATGAGGCACAGGGCAAGAAACACATGCAATTACGCAGTCCTGCATTTGTATGGTAAACTGAAGATGTCCTCATGGCTGCCATCATTTGAAGGGCGGCAACCAGGTAGTTCCTGCAAGATGATTGGGTCTCCAGGATGCAGCCTCACCTTCGTGGATAATTGCTCTCATCTGAGCAGGGGGTCAAATCAAAGATGTCGGTCTTTGTAGGGTTTTATGTGGATTCCTGACCTCCACACAATTTGTGGCTGTAGGACAATGACTTAACCTCTGTTTTCAGCCTTGATCGAGGTTGAGATAGCCTTCCCTTGAGTCCTTAGCAATCCTGTGTGCAGAAGTAAGCAGGTGAACCCGAAGGAAAAGACAGATAAAAAGTGAAGACGGAAATACCAGACTTTCCACCACCTGCCTTTTCTCTCTCAGCCCAAATGCAGCAGCAGCGAGTTCCAGTTTCTGTCTCCAGGTGCCTGTCTGAGAACTCTGCTGTGCAGAGAAAGGCTTGCCCAGATAATTCCTTGGATCTCTCCTAATCGTCCAGCCCTTAGGAATTCTCACTGACCTGCTTTTCAGAGAAATTATATCCGTAAGGGCTAACTGAATCTGTAAGCACACTGGAAACATTGGGTAATAACGAGGGTAATCATCATGATAATAACCCCCCCCATTCCCTTTAATTTCCCTTTCTGCTCTCCCCACTAGTTTAAATCCAGTTGTTGGCACTTGCACCCATGCTTTGGTCCAAGCCTTGTTGTCCACTTCATCACATCTGTTAGCCCTGTTTCTCTGATAGCTTTTTGCTGTTGATTTTTCTATGTGTGTATTTACATTTTTCTGTTTTTTACTGGCAGGCTTAGACAAACTCTGCTCCCTGGCTTGGCATCTCACTCTCTTATGCACAGTGGCTTACTTAGAGCTCAGAGTCCTCATGGCACCTCTCTCCCCAGAAAGTCCCCACCTCCACCCCATTTTTTTGTTTTTTGCTTAATTTCTGGAGCCTCTACTCTCTGCATTGTACAGACTCATGTGAGTTGGTTTGTTGTTTCTGTTGCGAATTTTAACACCCAGTGAGAAGTAGCTAATTCCTCCCCACCCCCTTATGTTTGTTCTGCTCTGTTTGGTTTGGTTTGGTTTTTCCCAGACAGGGTATCTCAGTGTAGCTCTGGCTGTCCTGGAACTCCATCTGCCATAGCAAGCCTGGCTTTGAACTCAGAGATCTGCCTGCCTCTGCCTCCCTACTGCTAAGGAGTGTACCACCACTGCCCAATGTTAATCCTATTCTTTAGATCACTAGTTTGAAACTCATGTGACCTGTTTCTGGCACTTTTGTTACAGCTAGTGATTTTGAACCACTAGTTCACAATGGACTCAGGATTATGAACACCTTCTTTGCTCTGTGAGAAACCAGAAGCTCATATGTCTAGATTTCTGGAGGATTTTTTCTAACACTATAACTCATACCATTTTTCCCCTCCAAATTTGAGAGTTGAACCTAGGACCATGTATACACCACACAAGTCCTACCACTGAACTGTATCCCAAACATCTCAAACACCCACCATACATTTTTGGCGTTCTGTGTGCGTGTGTATGTGTGTGTGTGTGTGTGTGTGTATCATATCTATTACATAAAATATGCATATTTGTCCATTTATTCCTTTTGCAGTGCTGGGTGTTGAATTAAAAACCACTCTACCACTGACCCACAGCATATTTTATCCTTTATGGTTTTTATTATTTTTTAATTGTTTGATTTCAGAGACAGGATCTTGCTATGTGGTGCCAGTTGGCTTGGAACTCACTGTAGAGATCAAGCTGGCCTCCAGCTCACGAGTTGTCTTCCTCTCACTGCCTTCTGAGCGCTAGGACTACAGATGTACAAGTCTACCACTGTACTAGGATCTGGTAAACGTTTCAGAATTGGTGTTTTATATTTGCACAGTCCTCTTGGTTTTACAATGGTCCTTCACATCTGTCTTCTAATGTGTCTATAGTTTAAGTTATTCTTGCTCAGCATTGCCTGTTCATATCATCCACAGCCTTGGGAAACTGCTGCGCTGATATTGCACGTGTCTGCCCAGCCCTTTGGATAACTACGTAAACACCCCCACCCCCACACACTATTTTTTTCTCTAACAGTTGCTTCCTCTTTGAAATACACATTTTGCTATGAGCCTTTCATGATCATGATAGGATGACAACAATCTAGATGAAGGAAGTTTCTTTTAGAGCAAAGCAAAATAACCAAGATATTTCACGGATATCACCTCTTTATGACTTTTCTGTATACTTTAATAGTTTGGGGGTATGTTTGTTTTCTGAGACAAGTTTTTTTTGGGTAACTCAAGCTAACATTGATCATGGTACTCCTCCTGCCTCAGCATCTCCAGAGTCGAAATCAAAGCTTATAGCAGGACTTTCTTGAACCTGCCAGCTCTATAAATGACCCAGAGACTAATTTTGTTACAGCTTAGACTTTTGGCTTGGTGGACACTCAGCTAGCTCAATCTAAATTAACCTGTCTATTCTGCCCAGGACCCACCACGTGGCTAGTGCTTTACCTCTCTGCCACCATTCACGTCTGTCCACCTCCGAGTCACCGGGCAAATCTCACACCTCTCACGTCTTCTCCCATAAACCCTTTCTCCGCCCGGAAATTCCACCCTCTTTTCCTGCTCAGCTATTGGCCCTCAGATCTTTATTAAGCCAATCAACAAGTGAGGAAGGTGAGTTTACAAAACAAAACAAAAAAAATCCAGTGATGGACCATAGCTCTTTGCCAGTATGGAATTAACAACTAAATATACAGAGACACACCATCATACAATGTGCCCCAACAACAGTCGTTTACTAATGTAACTTGCCTGTAGGACTTCAAGACCTTTATTTATCTCCTCCTGGAAACGAGTTCTGTCCAATGGCACTTTTTTTTTGGTATCTGTTATTTTGTTTTGCTTTTCTCGTCTTCCTCCTTGTTAGGAGTGCATGTTAAAAGAAAGGGAAGGTAGGACTCAGGTGTGTCGTAGCCACATCTTCATACCTGGTCCCTAAGCCTGCAAAGTCACTTCAGCAGAGACAGAGATTTCACATGGGTATCATCAGCATCCTGCAGGGTAGATCACATGCAGGGGCTCAGGGCATATAAAGCATGAAGAAGGATGATCCTGTAGGGGTTTTCGTGGCCTTCTTTTCCCCTATGCTTTCTCATGCATTTCAGTTTTCTCTGCAATTGTTGCTCTTTTCATTTAAGTCACTGTTAGAGCCAGTAACCTTGTCACCCTCATTCAAGCATTGAGCACTCATCCTCAGTATAGACTCTTAAAGGAGTCAGAGACTAGAAACTTTCTAAATTATATGGTGGGGAGAAGAATTTAGCCTTTGTCCAGAATTGCTGGGAATTTATAGAAAAGTCTCAAACTTAGACATAAGTCTCTGGTTGGGGGCTCACTGCTATTTCTATTTGTTTCCTAAACGTACATCTGCAGAGTGCACGAAAATGTCCAAAGTCAAGTGTTAACTTAGAGTATACTAGGGTAACAGGTGTATTGCATAGAAAGCCTTTGACCATATGTCACGCAGGCCCCTCAAGGGTTGTGTTTCTAGGATTACTTTACATGGGAAGCAGGAGACATTAAAACAACTGTCAGGATGCGCTCGGGCTTCAGGGGGATGAATGTGTTTAGCCATTTCCCTCGGTTCACACTTCAGCCCCATCTTTTTTCTTCTGGGTCATTACAATGGCTTTAATCTCTTCTTTACTTTGACATTCAGGGTAGTTTTTAGCCATTACCCAATGAAATATTGATTCTCACTTACGAGCCTCTCTAATCTTCCCTGATGGATTTCACTATTTATTTTATGCAACCTTTAAAGCAGCAGGGTTAAAAAATAATGCTTTTACGGTACTAAGAGTGGTTTACCAAAATCACATTTAATTTACCGAAAAGAGAGGCTGAAACTAGAAATCATTATCATCGGCTTTCCCTAAAATGTGCTTTGATCTTTTCTCTCTATAATGAAAACGAAAACCTTGAGAGAGAGAGAGGGAGAGGGAGAGGGAGAGAGGGAGAGAGGGAGAGAGGGAGAGAGGGAGAGAGAGAGAGAGAGAATCTTGTTAGTAAATGTGATGACTAATCTTGATTGAATTAGCTGGATCTATAATCAAGTAAAACCAAGCAGGGGAAGACCCACCCCAAATGTTGGCAATACCTGTTGATGGCTATCTTGATACAAGGATATGGAAGAAGAAGATATTTTTTGGCCTCATCGCTTTTGCTGGCAACGTCCTGTTGCCACAGTACAGCTTCACTGACAATAGAGTTTACCTCTTCAGGATTACGACATAAGACTGAGAACAGTAGCTTTCCAGAAATTCTTCCAACCTTGAGCACCAGATTGGGACTGCTGAGACATCCAGCTTCCTGGACTAAGCAACTACCAATACCAGGTTCTCAGCTGCTTCGGTGTGTGGCAGCCATTGGGTTACCAGACCATATTGTGTAAACCAATCTGAGAAACCCTCTTTGGAAATATATTCATCCTATCAGTTCTGTCCTCCAGAGAACCCAATCCCTAGACTCCACTATTTGTATATTCTGTTGTAATACGGATGTACTGGCTGGTTTTGTATGCCAAGGGGACACAAGGTAGAGTCAGCAGAGGGAAAGGAGCTTCAGGTGAGGAAATGTATCCATGAGATCCAGCTGTAGGGCATTTTCTCAATTAGTGATCAACCGTGTGTGTGTGTGTGTGTGTGTGTGTGTGTGTGTGTGTGTGTGTGTGTGTGAGGCCCAGCCCATTGTGGGTGGTGCCATTCCTTCATGGGTGGTCCTGGGTTCTATAAGAAAGCAGGTTGAGCAATCTATAAGCAAGCCATTAAGATGCATCCATCCCTCCAAGCACTCTGCATCAGCTCCTGCTTGCAGGTTCCTGCCCTGCATGACTGAGTTCCTGTCTTGACTTCCTCCAGTGATGGGCTATAATCTAGAAGTGTAAGCCAAGTAAAGCCTTTCCTATCCAACTTACTTTAGGTTATGGTGTTTCATTGCAGCAATAGAAACCCTAACTAAAACAACAAAGAGGATTTCTTCAAGCCTATATAATATCATATCTGGTTTCCAGATGGGAAAGTCTACATAATTTTTCTAACACTTATTATTCCTTGACTTAAACCATCTAAACTCCAGTTTCTCTTTTATACATTATGAGCATCTAAAAAAAAAAAATCATTTTTCTTTGTGTTTGTTTTTTTGTGTTGTTGTTTGTTTGGGTTTTTGTTGTTGTTTTTGGTTCTTTGTTTTGTTTTGTTTTTCAAGACAGGGTTTCCTTTGTAGCTTTGGCTGTCCCAAAACTAGCTCTGTAGACCAGGCTGGCTTTAAACTTATGGAGGTCCACTTGCCTCTGCCTCCTGGATACTGGGATAAATAGAGTGCACTACTGCCACCCGGATAAAAAGGTCATTTTTCAATGAAAGCACATTACCTAGAGAAGAGGTCTTTAGGTAGTCAATGTTAAAGAACTGGATCACTGTAGAGAATCTACCCACCCAGGAGTGAGATGCCCACTCAGTGAGCCTGTGCCATGAAAGTAGTAGAGACACTTGGTAGAAGGGCAATACCTCATATTATTCATCTTTGTACTTCTGTAGTAGTTTGCTCCCTGGGTCTGCTTGAATGCCTTCTGGCACCTATTATAGTTAGATTTATCACTCAGTAGAGGTTGTCCCTAGAACCTTGATTAGCATCAGAACAAACAAACCAGCCGATCTCACTGAAACCCTAAAATGGCTTAATAGAGATTCACACAGATTTACCCTAAGACTTCTCAAATTCCCTTTACCATCAATCCATCCAGCGGGAGCTCCCGTGAGGACATCATGGTACAATTAATTCCAGTAAGGTTTAACTAGAGGATTGCCATGATAGTTGGTGACTTCAGACATGTTTGTAACCAAGAAGCGAGGCACTTCTTTTGTGGATCACCCCATGTTGAGGCACCCAGACTACATCACATTTCTAATAGGGCTTATACTCTGACCTGCCATTAATCCTAGGTCACCCCCACAATGATGACCCAAATAAACCCGAGTTACTTATTCAGCCTTGTCATCGCCATTTTATTTGTTCTCTGTGTTGGTGTCATGCTGTTACCAGCTGGAATAACCAGGTGTATCCACTTCATTATCCCATCATCAAGACGGTCTATAGATTGTCTATCTTGGAACAGACCTTAGCTGAACAGCCTCCAGACACAGCCTCCAGACACCTTGTGCTGAACTTATCCAAGAAAACCTGTTTCATTACTATGTCTTGTGTAGTTCTTTCTCCCCGGAGGTCACTCCCAAACATCCAGGTCTCCACAAGACAGGGCATCTATGAGGATGAGCATCATAAAGTGTGGATGGTTGCAAAACTGGAAACTTGTTCATCCACCGTTTTGTAATAGGCTTGGAGTCTGTATAACTGTCTACATGTGGCAGATGACCAGATTCCCCCCAGGAACCTACTCCCTTCTCTGCAATGAATTTCAACTGTCTACCCAGGATGTGGAGATTAGACTCCATGAACACAAACTGGGGAACAGACACCATGCTCTGGAGATTAGTAGATCATCCCCAGGTTGGTGTAGCCACTGATGCTAGTGTGAGGGTGACTGACAGATGGAAGCTGTTGGGGAGGTCTTGATAGCCTGGCTGGCTCCTGCCCCTGTGCCCTCGGGGGCAGACTCTGCACCCACCCCTCTGCTTGTTCCTCAAGTTTCTAGTTCTGCAGCGCCTCTTACCCTGGTCAGACCTGCTCTTTAATGATCTGTTTTCTGTGAGCCTGGCCCATCTGTGTCCTGACCCTTCTCCCTAGCTGGAGACAAACTGCATTTTCTCTTGCCCACTTTGTGCCTCTGGCCCTGACCTTCTAGATGGCTCTTCTTAAGACCCCTCTTTCCTTCAAACTCCTCCACCTGGGCTTCTAGTGCTTCCTGTGGCCGGAGATTTGTCCCCGTTTACCTTAGGAGGTCTAGAGGTGCCTCTGGAGGAGGTACAGATAGGGACTCTATGCCCTGTGGGCCTCTGAGCTAACACTGGCAAGACGTTTACTTGGTGCTGGGTAGAGGGCACTCCGTGCTCAGTAGCCTGAAGGCACAGTGGGAGACCTACAGAGAGCACATCCGGTGTACTTCTCCCACTTGCTCAGTTCCTTGGCTCCGGAAGTGATGCTGACCCTAAGCCCCTCCCACCCCACCCCCAACTTGTTTTTAACTAAACTTTACTGCTTTTACTAAACAAACAAAAAGAAAAAAGAAAAAAGAAAAAAGAAAAAAGAAAAAGGAAAAGAAAACATGTTTCCCTGTTAGATTCAACCTTGTCATATACAACTGTCTGACTTGTCTGTCCTGTAATGGGAGAAACGGGAAGGGCATTGAACTTGAAGACAGGCCTGCTCTTAAAGGTACCAGGATACAGGTGATGGAAGCCAACCACGGGTTATTTAGAACCCAAAGGCTGCAACGAGTACAGACACACGGGACTCCAGGTCGCTGCCAGTGAAGGGCCTAAAACTCTAGGTGAGTAGGATGCAAAGATCTGGGGCGTTGTGTCAGAAAACAGGAGGCGCCTCAGAACAAGACAAAGGGCAGTCAGAGGCACAAACCGATGAGACTGTAGGCAAAAGCTTTGTAAGAAACAGCGCAAGTAATTAAATTATGTCTTAAATTATGTCTTAAATTGTTGAGAAATTAAGCTCAGGGCATGCAAGATGGCTCAGCAGGTAATGGTTCTTGCCACCAAACCGGCTGAACTGAGTTTGACCCCTGAAAAGCTACAAAGTGGAAGAAGAGAATGGACTCTCCCAAGTTATCCTTTGGCTTCTGCAGGAGCGTCAGGGCATAGTCAACCGTGTCCTAAATAAACAAATACATGTAAAGAATAATAATAGTATCTCAGATAACTTGGGTGCCGTTGTAGGCAGTACGTTTAGTACTTATCTAGCATACACAAGGCTCCTTGTTTCTCTTCAGCATCAGTGCCACAGTCAGCAGTAAATAAATACTGAGAAGGAAGGAAGGAAGGGAGAGAAGAGAGGAGGCTCCTGTTACCAAATCCCTGGGCCAACGGTATGACAGAAGGAGGGAAGAGGAAGGCCAGACTAGCTCAGTCTTGGCAATGACTAAGTGAGCTCAAGTTCTAAAATTTGGTGCTAGAAACATATCAAATTCTTCTTGCTGATGACAAATGAAGAGGACAATTTGCTGGTTCAGGGTGAATTTCAGGTCTTTGTTAACAAAGCTAGAACAAAAATAATCTTTTCCACTTAAAATGCACAGTGAAGCACTAAATTCTAAATATAACTGCAGGTCCCATCTCCCACTGATCTGTACATATGGGGGCATGAAGAGAAGGCCCAGAAACAGAAGCACAAAGGAAGAGATGGAAGATGTGTTTGCAATTAAAGGATGTCAAATTTCAAATAAAGGTCCAAAATTTAAATATAGAATTTTAAAAGAACAAAGTCAGGAAGATTGTGACGTTTTACAGGTCCCTTTAATCAAGCTTAGCGTATTTACCAATTTCAGAGCATACCTTCTGAAAACAGCACATAGCATAGAGAAACTCAAGAATGAAGTCAGTCGATTTCGTTAGGGGGAGAGGGGCTTGCAGGAGGCTCTTGTTCATGACTATGTTTATTTGTATAAACAAATAGAAAAAAGAAGGCTTTTTTGTTTGTTTTTCTTGTTTTTCAAGGCAGGGTTTCTTTGTGTAGCCCTGGCTGTTCTGTAGACCAGGCTGGCCTTGAACTCAGAGAGCTACCTGCCTCTGCCTCCCAAGTGCTGAGATTAAAACCACCAGGAGGCAGAGGCTCAGACTACCATGTACAGCTTAGACTTCTAAATATCTGTAAGTGGAAAGTAAGCCTTTCCCACCCAGCTTCCATCCTCACCCCACTGTTTCCCCTGTTCATTCCTTAGCAATGAGACATAATGTATGGGCTTTTGAGATCAGCGCCAGATGCCACTTGTGGTTTTAGAGTCCCGAAAGTCACATTTCTTTCTTACAGACCCTGTTGTCCACCTGTATTTGTTTAATCAGTACTATTGATTTTATATTCTACTTAGAACAGTTTTTATTTGTGTTATTGTAACAAGAAGTATTGATCAACATACAGTTAACTTCTGTGTACTTACTCTTTTTAAACAGAATAATATGATCCTAAGGCTGACTTTGCCTCCATGGTGCTGTGGGGCAGGGAGAAGAATTATTTTCTATGTTCATCCAAACAGAAAATGGAATTAAACCCCCCTCCCAGATATCTTTAGTGAGAACATGTGATCTTACATAATTCGCTCTTTTACTGGCCATTGGTCGAGCGGCCTACTTTTCTGAATTTGTTGACTTTGTCACTATGAGTTCATCGGAAATCTTGACTCATGCATTTAGTACAATGGGAATACTGCTCAGAGGGCAAGTTCATCTCATTTAGGAAGTGTGTATCTGTAAGTTAATTTCCTGTGGGATCAATGTTACCAGCAGGGTCTAGAGCAGTTATGACCAAAGCTCTTTTGGTATTTCTTCCAGGTGATTCAATGTTTGTTAGTTATAGAAAGTTTAGGTATGCTTCAAAGGAGGAATATTGTTCAGCACAAGGCTGAGAGGACTGACTAATGTGTTCATAGCTTTGTAAAGGTCAGTAGAATTCTCAGTTGACAGTGCATACTGCTCTCAGAAAACTTCGTCCAGTGGTTACCACAAGAGAAAAAAAAATCTTAAAGAAAATAAAAGCATTCCAAAACTTCTCTGGGACTTTTAACTTACTCCACGAAACAGATATGATTGCTATCACCCACGCATTAGACATTTTAAGTAGCCAATTGTCTGGCATTTATTGTAAACCAGACAATGTAAACATAAAATCACCTACATTCCCCAAAGTACACAAATATTCTAACATAGCCACTGTTGCCATGCATAATTATTAGATTTTATTGACCTAGGACTATTTTAACTCATTAGTTTTTCTCACATTCTAGACATGAAAATACAGCAGTTCCCATTATACTATTGAATTTCTGTAGAAACCTGCAAAACCTGACTTGTTTTGTTGTTGTTAGGTTGCTTTTTCCTCCCTTTGGCTTTTTTTTTCTTTTTCTTTTTTTTTTTTTTTTGGTTTTTTGAGACAGGATTCTTCTGTATAGCCCTGGCTGTCCTGGAACTTACTCTGTAGAACAGGCTGGCCTCAAACTCAGAAATCCACCTGCCTCTGCCTCCCAAGTGCTGGGATTAAATGCATGCGCCACCAATGCCTGGCTCCTTTGGCTTTTTAAGACAAGGGTTTTTTTGTTTTTTGTTTTTTGTTTTTGTTTGTTTGTTTGTTTGTTTGTTGTATAGCCCAAGCCATCCAGGAACTGACTCTGTACACCAGGCTGGCCTTGAACTTATAGATTCACCTCCCTCCACCTCCCAAGTGCTTAGATTAAAGGTGTATGCTGCCACTCCTTTAGTGTATTTTTCACATACAATGTTAATGTCTAGTAAGTGAATTTTTTGTTGTTGTTGTCTAAAGGTCACCCAAGGGATTGAAAAAGGTGGCAGCACTAATCTCCATAGCTCTATTCGTCTTGAGTTTTGAGTGTTAAATCTTGCAAAGGAAGTATCAAGCAAGTACTGTGTCAGAGGTGTGAAGCATCTATGTACCTCCAGGAATGATTTTATCTTTCTGTGTCCCCGTGGTGCTAAGTTCCTTTCTGAGAAAGGACATTTTCTTCAAGGGCATGAATCTGGAACCAAGCCTTCACTCATGTATTTGAATCCTTGGTCACCAGTTGGTGGCACTGTTTGGGAAGGTTAGACCTTTAGGAGGTAGAGCCTTGCTCGAAGAGTGTGTTACTGGAGGTAGCTTTTTATGGTTGTGGAGCCTGGCCTCTCTTCCAGTTCTCTCCCTTTGTTTTTTTTTTTTTTGCATGTGGAAGAAATGTCATCTCTCTAGCTGCAGTCTGCCAGGTAGGGCTTATGTTCCAGTTGCCTTCCCTTCCCTGACTATGGGTTCTGTCCCTCTCTAAGTCAAAATAAATTCTTTACCTCCTTCACGTGCTTTATGTCAGGAAAGCTAATCACAGCAACAGAAAAGCAACCCATACAGCCGCTATCGCCAATTTTCTCTGGAGCCAGGGTCCATGAATCATCTGGTCCATGAAGCTCAGGATCACATAGGAAATTAGAGAGTATTCTGTAAAATGCAGAATTAAGTCAATGCCTCTTCCTCCCCAGTCTTCAGCTTTTAGTAGGCCAGACTCTGCTTCCAATAAGTCTTAAACAGGAATAGTTCGCATTTATGGCCAAGGCTGGTTGGCTATTCTCCAGGGTTTAACTTTCTGGGTTTTTTCTATCATCAATTAGTTGAAAATTGCAGGTAAATGTGTCTTGATTTATAATAGCTGTTCTGATATGCAGGTTCCTGGAGATAACCAGCAGGTGAAGGGGTATATGACAGTGAACAACAAAATGTGGCCAGACAACTGTGGATAAAAGCCAATTATCCCAGGAGCAGAGGAGATCCATGGCTTCTTCCTTTTGTCCCTGTGGAGGTGGCAGGCTGTCTGACTGTAACAGCCAATATTCTTCACAACAGAGAAAGGACCAGAAATCCTTTCATTGAGAAGGGAGTTGCAGTGCAAGGATCTTATGTTAGGTTCTTGGTGACTCATCCTCTAGTCTGTGTGTAAGAATTATGTTCTATTGCAATCCTCACCGAGACCAGAAAATGAAGCTGCTTGCTGCAGGCATGAAAGCAAGACACTTCTGAAAACTACTTATTACAAAGAATGAATTTTTAATATGTGGCAAATTACATTTCATAAATATCAGACTAAACTGCCAAAGCCTTAGTATATTCTCCAAACAAATCCCAATCAACACGACAACATTCTTTGTTGCTCTTCAGAATCTAGGAAACATTTTTTTTTTTGACTTTCAAATGTATTATTTTCTAGCCAAGGGCAGAAAATAATCTCTATTGTGTCAAATCAGTTTACAACTAGTTGTATGTAAGTTACAAAGGAATTCTCTATATCCATGTTAAATATAATACTACGTTCTTTGCACAATTCTTTCCAACTAGAATAGGAAGAGCACATTAGAATGGCCAACAATGACACAAAATTCTTGTGTCATTTTAAGCATGACTTATTTCTGATTGGGTCAACTTAACTTCAACGGGAATCTCACTATTATATTATAAAGATGAATTTCTATGCCATAGGGTTTTATTGCTGTGAAGAGAAACCATGACCACAACAACTCTCATAAAGGAAATCATTTAGTTGGTACTGGCTTATGCGTTCAGAGGTTTAGTCCATTATCTTCATGACAAAAAAGCACGGCAGCGTGCAGGCAGACATGGTGGAAACGGAGCTGAACATTCTATATCTTGATTCACAGGCATCAAAAAGAGAACTCTTGAGTTTCCAAGACCTCAAAGCCCACCCCCCACAGTGACATACTTCCTCTGGCAAGGCCAAACGTACTCAAACAAGGCCAGACCTCCTAACCGTACCACTCCCTATATTCAAACCCATGAGTCTATGGGACACATTCTTTTTTTTTTTTTTTTTTTAATAAAGATTTATTTATTTATTATATGTAAGTACACTGTAGCTGTCTTCAGACACTCCAGAAGAGGGCATCGGATCTTGTTACGGATGGTTGTGAGCCACCATGTGGTTGCTGGGATTTGAACTCTGGACCTTCGGAAGAGCAGTCGGGTGCTCTTACCCACTGAGCCATCTCACCAGCCCATATGGGACCCATTCTTATTCACACCACTGCAGTCTATAATTAGATGTTTGTGTTTCTTTCTTTCTTTCTTTCTTTCTTTCTTTCTTTCTTTCTTTCTTTCTTTCTTTCTTTCTTTCTTTCTTTCCTTCCTTCCTTCCTTCTTTCTTTCCTTTTCTCTCTCTCTCTCTCTTTCTTTCTTTCTTTCTTTCTTTCTTTCTTTCTTTCTTTCTTTCTTTCTTTCTTTCTGTCCTTCTCTCTCTCTCTCTCTCTCTCTCTCTCTCTCTCTCTCTCTCTCTCTCTTTCCTTCTTTATATACTTTAACATGGTATCTCACAATGTAGCTCTAGAGCCTTTTATGTAGGGTAGGGTTGTCTTAAGCTCAACAACCTCCTTCCTTCCTTCCTCAGCCGCTCAAAGTCTAGGCTTATAAATACAAGCCACCGTGCTAGGCTATGTTTTCATTTTATATACACCTTGAAAGGATTTCTAACAGTACTTGGGAAACTACTATTAATATTCCCCAGATGGCAACAATTTAGTGTGTATGGAAGAAATCAGCCCAGGTTTATCCCTGATCTCAGACAAGACTATACAAAACACAAGAAGCCAAAGTAGATGTTAAATATTAACTATACCTGTAGCTTCAAACTCCTCTATATCTGCCCAAGGTTTCTAAAAACAAAACTAGATACTTAGTTAGACACCAAATTGAGATTATGATGGTTCAGATTTCTTCTCTAAGGTGTCAAGCCTAGAGGTTAGGAAACACATTTTTTAAAACTACCAAAATCAGCCATGGTAGCAGACATCTGTAATCTCAGCACTTGGAAGACTGGGGCAGGAGGATTGCCACAAATTCCTAGATAGCCTGGACTACAAAATGAGTTCCAGGCTAGCCCTAGGTGAACAACAAAGGTAAGAGAGGGAAGCTGTCTCAGAAAAAGGAGATCAAAACATCACAAATAACCCACCAATTTTTATAAATCTGAGCAAATGAATGTTCTTGGAGGAAGGCACAAGATCAGCATAGAAGCAAGTGGTAAAGACCAGGGTGATCATGGGAAATAGACCAAAGGTGGTTGAAAGGGAGGTACTAAGCAGAACTGAAGAACACTGACAATCGATTCTCTCTTCTATCCTGCCACTCTCCTCCACTGTTACTAACTGAAATTACTTTCCCTAAACAAAAAATCAGAATTCTGAATAAGTCGAAAACTTCCATCATTGAGAAGTAACTCTTCACTATTTTTGTGGAGCATAGTCTAGTATAAAACCCAAATACCAATGTTACTCTTTTAGTCCCCAGACTGCATGGAAACTTTCAAGACTCCTTTTTCATTTTAACTCAGAAATACCAAGTTAACATATAAGCAAATTTGCAAACTTGAGGTTCCCATGTTAACTTCTGATTTTCATATATCGTAACCTGCAATAAATAGAATTGTTCACAATTATTCTCTAATTTTGAAAGAATCATATTTTAAAATATAAAATTATATATGCAAACACTCATCAAAGTTAGAGCTCAGTCATTTGGAAGACCAAAGTATACACACCTAAGCACATACTTAGTATATGACCGAACAGGTAAGGTCTAAGGATTCTCATTCTAAAATCTACTTAGTTCTGGTGAAGACATACATATGATTTTTTAAGTTATTTCTCTGCATAGATAATTAAAAGTACAATAATTGGCCTGGTTGTGGTGGGAAACACCTTTAGATTCAGCGTTCAAGAGGCAGAGACAGGCAGACCTCTTTTTTTTGTTTGTTTGTTTTGTTTTGTTTGTTTGTTTTTTCGAGACAGGGTTTCTCTGTGTAGCCCTGGCTGTCCTGGAACTCACTTTGTAGACCAGGCTGGCCTCGAACTCAGAAATCCGCCTGCCTCTGCCTCCTGAGTGCTGGGATTAAAGGCGTGCGCCACCACCACCCGGCTCACAGGCAGATCTCTGTGAGGTTAACCTGATCTACAGAGTTCTGAGATAGCTAGAGCTACACAGAGATACCCTGTCTTCAAAAGCAATGCGAAGCAAAGCAAAACTAAATAAAGCAAAACAAATAGAAAAGTGCATTAACAGTCCTGTATGTAATTTTTTATTGGGACTTATCTCAAAGTAGGAGCACTGAGCATGGCATTAGTAGAAACTAAAAGTATTTGTGTGTACTATTCCCTCCGTTCAGAATAACACAGATGAAAATACAGACACAAAAAAGTTTTCACTGCAGAATCTGAGGATTCCATTAATTGCTGAGGTAAAACACTAAAAAGTTCTTAAAGTTAACAAGTAAATTAAAATGCAGTTTAAACTGAAATACTTTAGAAAAATCAATTCACAAACTGTCAAAAATTTTGTTTGATATGAGATTTGAACATTTTTTTTCCTTAGAGGAAATGTGATTCTAACACAGGCAACAACACAGGCAACATAATTTTCCTTCTGTCTCAGGTTACAAGATCAAAAATCTTAAATTTTCTATCTTCACAATTCAATTCAGTTGAGACATAAAATCAATGGCGGGCATCTAGCAAGCCGTGCTTACTAAGACTAACTTGATAAGCCAGCAGAGTAGAGGAGGGAGTGGGGGAGAGAGGCTACCAAACCTCTGATGGTATGGTAAATTCTGGAAGAAAACAGAATTTATTTAAACCGAAATTACCAAACTTTAGTATTTTTCCATGGATTCTTCTGTAATTAGGGAAACTACTGGGATGTGCTTTCATATATAAAATCATTAAAATTTTGCTGAAAGCTATTGTGGTGCTCAGTGTTATGAACATCTCTTACCAATATGTCTTCCTTCCCTCTTATACTCTAACATACGTCCAAAATTAATTCACTTCAGAACTAACTCCACACATATCTTTTCCTTATGGGCAGCAATTTAGTAAGTAATCTATGTTTATGTGAAAAAAGCCAATGAAAACAAGAACTCTGTTATAGTTAGGTAAAAAAAATTAACATAATTCATTAGTTTTTCTCCAGAGACATGAAAATGAACAAGCATTTGTTCAAAAGTTCTTGCATACACACAGTGGGACATCAGGAAAAAATTCTGGGCCCCTGGTGATTTCTCTGATTCTATAATATACTCTTTTCTTGTTTGTTTGTTTGTTTGTTTTGTTTTCCAAGGCAGGGTTTCATATACTTCAGGCTGACCTGGAACTCCTGATAGGTCCTAACTCTACCTTGAAAGTGTTGGAATTATATACTTTTTTGGTGCCAATTGTAGTCTTTGTGGTTTGGTTCTGGTTTGTTTTGTTTGTTGCGACAGGGTATCTTGGTGTAGCTGTGACTGTCATGGAACTCACTATGCACACCGGGCTTGTCTAGAATTCACAAAGATCTACTAGCCTCCATCCTCTGAGTACTGGGATTAAAGGTGTGTGCCATCATGCCCAGCCTTAGGTTTGTTTTTGTTTGTTTGTTTTGTTTTGGGTTTTTTTTTGTTTTTAAGATGACTGAGTTTTCAACCATCAGAAAACAGATATTTCCTATGGTCTTAGGCACCAAGACACCACTCAGAAATAAACTTACAATTATGAAGTAGCAACAAAAATACATTTATAGTGGGGTTCCTAAGGCTATTAGAAATGTGTTTTCCAATGGTTGCCACCCACAGATTAAGAACCAAGGATACAGAGTCTCATGTACACAAAACTGGCCTTAAGAATTTACAAAGTAATCAAAAATGGCCTTGCTGTCTAAATCCTGCCTCTACTTTCCAAGCCTGTGATTAATATAGACTGTGCCATCTAACCCAATCACAGGTAAAATTAGGGTCATCATGTTTGATATCAGTATGTGAATGTTAACATAGACATTTTAAGCTCACTTTTGTGTTTCTTTGAGATTTTACTTCGTTTAAGAAAGGGAAGAGCACACACACACACACACACACACACACACACACGCTTGCTTTTTAAGAAATCAAGTGAAATGCTCTCAAATGTTACAGTGCTGTCATCTGGAAGACAAAAAGAGTAAACACATCTCTAAAGACTCACTTGGTAGCATTCGATCCAATAAGTAAGATCAGGTTCAAAGATGGCCTTTCTTTATGTTCTGGAGTAGGTCCATTTTAAAAAAAAAAAAAAAAAATCCAATACATTTGTTTCCCTGTAGAAAATCAGTAAAAGAAAAAGTGAGGAACCAGCCAGGACACAGAAGTCACACTCTACAATCAACAATTGTAAAGGCTAATTAACATTTTTCTTAGGAATAAAGATTTGCATTTCATTTCACACCCACAAAAGCCTTCAGGGTTGTTTTCATTTGCCAGGGATCTTCAAAATCCCCGAATCTCAAGAGTGTCTCTCCATTCCAAAGAGCACAAAATTCTTGAGTTTATGTTGTTTTGCAAAACGGAAAGGCAAGGCTGAAGCAGGTTCCGGAAGGTATCAAAGTACTCATTGTAGACAATTTAAAAACTGTACAGAGATGTAGCCCCATGGTAGTGCGATGACTAAAGAAAGTCCATTTGTTACCTAATAGCCATCTGTTTGTCTGTGACTCGAGTTCCTGGAAGTTCTACTCCTTGACCCAAAAACGCACAGCCATGATCATCTACTTCTTATAATATGTCTGCTTTTTTTTTTTTTTTTTTTTCTGGTTTCAGTATCCTGCTTACATGGACATACAAGGACTATTTTGAGGTTGTCTTGACTACCTTATCTTGGCAGAATGAAGCAGCTTTTGGTCCACTGGTACTCAAGGTCTTCTTGTGGTCTTCAGTTTTAAAAATCTTTCCCTTACTCCTTTGCATGCAGCAGTCTCTAATTCAGTTTAAAGATTATTGTCTTCCTAGTAGCTTCAGTAAATTGAACTAATTATAATCCAAGTTGTGTCAGTGGTGGTCTTTTCCCTGGGGCATCTTGAATTCCTCACCAATAGCACAGATTTGAATAGCATGTGTGAGGGCCTAGGTTTCATCCCCAGCCAGAACCATAAAAATAAAATGTCTAATAGAGTCTCCTTAACTTGCACCCAAAGACTATTGTTCCCTGATATGTGCCACTCATGAAGACCATTGGCAAACTCTTTGGCTGCTCCCCATAGGGAATTAACTAGGCACCCAGAGCTATGAATCAGATGTGGTAGGTCTGTTTTCCTACTGGGTTTCTACTTTGAAAATAATAACAGTAGATTTTTACAATGTAAGTCTATACATAAATTAAATCAGATTTATAGAAGCAAAGAATTGAATTTTAGATGGAGCTTGGCATCTCTATATGCAAGAACCTGGAGATCCTTAGGGAATAAGCACCCAATGATCTAATTCTTCTGGTCATTTGTTCCATTTCCTGGGGATGCTAAACAGACATCCTGCACATAGAGAAGGAGAGATAGGAAAGAGGTGGAAGAGAAATGACTGCTTCAATTGTCAGGTCCTATAGCAACTTCTTTCTTTGCAGTCTTATGCAATTGCTCATACTGATAGTTAGTTCTGACCCTGGAGTTATGCTGGCTCCATAGAGCAGATAGACATCTCCGCAGTGTCCCCAATGAAGGTAATAATTCATTTTTCTTCATTCTGATGTCTGTAATAGAGCAGTCATCTTCCCGTATTCTGGAGTCTCCTACAGCCCCGTGTGCTGATAGCATCCTTTCAAATGGCTACATTATTTGGAGAATTCAACAAAGTTCTAAATGTCCACTACAATCATAATGTAGAATACCTTGTAGGAATAAAAAGACAACTAGTGCGAAATACTTTTACTAGCATCAGCTCCATGAGGTCTTCTTTTTTTTTTTTTTTTTTTTCCTCTCTTTAGCTTTCTGATTTTTGTAAGCATAGATGTTGGATTCAAACTTTGAATTGGTTAGGGTATAGATATAGTTTAGTTGGGAGAATGCTTGCTTACCATGCTGTTGTTAGATCTGAAGTAATGCATATACTGGGTGTGGTTGTGCACACCAGTGATTCTAACACTTGAAAGGTGGAGGCAGGAGGATTAGAAGTTTAAGTGCAGCCTTGGCTATATACTGAGTTTGAGTTCCTTCTTAGCTATAGGAAACCCTGTTTTGAAATAAAGCACAAACAAATATGAAACAAATATCCTTAAAGTGCACAGAAAACTGGGCATTAACAAAACCTGCTAAAAGGAGCAACACAAATGTATACATAAGTGTATACTATATGTTTTCAGAATGCATTAGTTACTTTTCTATTGCCATGATAATACACTATGACCATGGTGACTTATAGAAGAAAGCATTCACTTGGGCTATGGTTCCAAAGTCTGTCATGGTGTGGAGGCATGGCACCAAACAGCAGTCACATCCTTTGCTGTATGGTCAAAACATAGAAAATCAACACTGGGGATGGTAGGAAGCCTTGAAACCTTAAAGCGCTGTCCCCAGTGATGTACTTCCTCTAGCAAGTCTATACCCCCTAGAACTCCACACACAGTGCCAGCAACTGGGGGGCTAAATGTTCAAATATAGGAGCCCCTGGGGGACATTCTTCTTCAAACCACCATGCATACAAGCATTGCGGTGTGGCTACTCTCACTGAAGAATCAAAATACAAATGATGATGAGCGTTTTCATTCATTTCGTTGCTTGCCAGATTGACACTTCAATAGCAACCATAACAAAATGGAATCCATTATTAACAAAGATGTGGTAAGGCAAGCACATCCACACCCTTTTGGCAACAGGATACTTTATTGAAGTATGTCTTCTGGATGGGAGTTTTCAATACAGGTCAATCGAGTGCTTCTGTTTCTATTAATGTTTTGGAAGTTAAGGAATTTCCAAGTTTCAAGGCTAAGCCTATTCTCCCAAAAGACTACATCCATATACTAGAATGCCCACCAGCCATCCATGATAGAGTTGTGCATCTAGCCTTATTAAAACAGAATTATATTATAAAAGCAGTATAAAAGTAAAGTAGTAAAGGAGTAAGACAAACTTGTCAAGCCATTTGATATATATATATATAAAATTCTGTATTAACATGAAGATACTTTCTTGAGAGTAGGAGAATGCAGGTGACTCGGTACACTTTAAATAATACTTGAAGGTATTTCCAGGATAATCTCATTAAAAGTTTCCTAATACTCTGTGAATTGGCATCTTCTAAATTTCATTAAATCCAGTGGTTTTGTTTTTCTTTCTCTGCCACTCTCCTATACTTATTCATTAGTCTGACTTGTCATTTTCCCCTCCTTTGCATTTATATGTCCTCGCAATTTACAGTATACACTAAAGTATTTTATTTTCTCTATAAACTTCATCTTTATAACTCTGTTGCTATGTATGGAGTCCTCAGAAGGATGCTGTAAGGAACTCATTTTTCTTCCTATTGCTTTTCTAAGCCTCCAAAATTTCATGTTCCCTCTCTCTATAAAATATAGCTCCTCCAATATCTCCCTCACTTATATTTTTTTATCATAACTCACTCTTATGTCATTATACATCTCAACAAGATGTGTGAGAGTTATTACTTGAGAGTAGATGTGAGAGAAACTTGAAAGTCGCAAAGATGAGCTTTTAGACCACACAAAGGAATAAATAAATGGCAGGTAGCATGGGGACTAAGTGAGCATCAGGTGCCCGGATGTCTGTGCATCCTTAAATAACCAGCTAGCTGTGTGACTTTCAGGGTTAACTTTGCCCTGTCTCTTACTGCCTTTTCTATCACTTACCCTGTGCACCTGCTAACGATGTCCGTGCATCCTAAATTACAATAATCCATGGCTCTACTTTATATCTTTGAAAATGAACATCAGGGTCCAGCTGAGGAACACATAGAATGCTGCCTGTATCCAGTCCCGGGCAAGCCTTCCAGCTGAGGAACACATAGAGTGCTGCCTGTATCCAGTTCCGGGCAAGCCTTCCAGCTGAGGAACACATAGAATGCTGCCTGTATCCAGTTCCGGGCAAGGCTTCTGAGCAAATCAAGTGTCTTTTGCTACCCTTGGTTTTCTGATTCCACAGCTGCTACTTTTCCTAATGAGTTTACCTGTTTGGGGTCTAGTATCTCAGCATTGCTTCTGCTACCTCTCCTGACAGCCCATTGGATACCCTCTTCCTCCCAAGTCTACACTGAATGGAGTTAGGCACGCTACTGATTTAATAAGACCACCCGAAATTCCAGAAGAGTAGAAAAAAAAATGCAATTCAAAGAAGAATTTGCAGCAATTTGATTCTCCGACTTATCTATACCTATCCTATAGCGTCTTCTTCTATCTCTGTTTTATCACAAGATAGTCCCATGTAGGTCATTTCCCCCCCAATCACCGAAAAAGTTATAGGTGTCCCTCCATAGGCTGGGACAAGATGGTTTATGATGACAAATGAAGCAGGATGTTTTGATTTTTCCCAACTCTAGTCTAAAACCTACCTCCTCAGATCTCTTATAAATATTCCCATATTAATCTTTTTACAGGATCTGTGCCTTCTGAGAGAACTACTTTCAAGGAATTGTAACTTGACAACAAATCTATAAGAGAGACTTGGAGTCAGAAGCCAAAACATGGGACCATCCAAATTATTCCAATTTCAGTGATATCACACGAGTGTCTCTATAGTCCAGCCCACCAGCTTCAGGCCATACTGATATCATTGGTATTTTTTTAAATTTATTTATTTATTATTTTCTTTATTTATATTTCAAATGCTATCCCGAAAGTTGGTATTTTGTGTTTTCTATTTTTGTTCAATAGCTCTAAAACTTTAAAATTTCCAACTTCCATCCAGAGAAGAAACTACAGTAGTTTTTACACTTTCCCTCCCAGTAGCACGAAATCAAAGATGAAATGCTTTATCAAGAACTGACCATTTTATTAATATAACAGAAGATAAATTGATACCAGTATCTCTAGAACCATCAGAAGTTGGCCACACCAAGTGGCTCACTGTTCCTTACTAAGAATCTTTGAGCTGGGCCAGTTGTTCAGTGGTAGGGCACTTGGTTTGCCTTGCATTTCTAAGGCCCTGATTTCAATACTTGCACTGAAAATTAATTTTTAATGTGAACTTACATTAAAATATTTGCCCTTTGTAAAATTTACGATATGCACCATAAATGTAACTTCTTAAATGTAACTTCATAAATATATTACTAAATAAATGATATACTAAATATCTACCTCTGATTTTCCCAACCGTTCACCATGAATATTTCTCCAAGTCAACAAGCAAGCATTTTAAAATTGCTTTAGCTAGAAGCTGGGGGGTTGACTCTAGGGTTTAGGGCATATACTGCTCCAGCAAAGGACCCGAGTGTATTTGCCAACACCCACACTGGGTAGCTTACAATCACCTGTAATTCCAGGTCCAGGGCTGCAAAAGTACCATGTATGTGCGCAAACACACACACACACACACACACACACACACACACACACACACACACACACACACAGGCATACACACACAGAGGCATACACATACACAAACATATA
>NC_034600.1:47129428-47138079 GCF_900095145.1 Mus pahari | reverse complement strand
TCTCTCTCTCTCTCTCTCTCTCTCTCTCTCTCTCTCTCTCTCTCTCTCTCTTTCAATTTAAGTTAGAGTAAAACTGTACAGCTTTGGATGACCTAGAACTTTCCCAGTATGGCTTTAAAGTTTTCAGCTCTCTACCTCTGCCTCCCAAATGCTTGGATTACAAATGGGAGCCATCGTTGCCCTGGTGAAAAATTGAAAATAATTTTTTTTTTTCAATTCAAAAATTCCTGATCACTAATGAGGTGAAAGGCCATTTCCCCTTTAAAACAAAAATTCCAAAATTGTATTCAGTAGGCACCCAGGCAGAGCTTCCCCGACCAGTGTATCTGCAGAGTATTTCCAATACAGCAGTCCAGAAGGCGGTGCAAACCAACAGTAGCTTAAATGCTGAGTCCCTTCAGGTGGAGAATGGCTGGTTGGCTCTGTGTACTTCCTGGTCCCTGCTGGACTCTGCCTGCGTGTGTGCAGCCATATGACATAGCAGTTCTACCCCGTGCCCTATCTTTCTTCCATATTTTGAGCCACAAAGAACCTGATATGTTAAATTTTGTCAATTTGGTTACATTTTCCACTACTGTAGCATTTACGTACCATCAGGCTTAAAGGTTAAAAGGTCTATAGCTGAATGACTCAAATCTTCACTTTGGGGATAAAACATGCCAAGAGATCTAGCCATCAGATCCAATGAACTTAGTGTTAAGTAGCTGAACAGACATTTGTATGCCAGGTTGGATACTGTTTATCAGGCTTAGTGATCCATTCCTGTCTAAATTCCAGGATAAGGCAGAAGCTTTAGTGGCTTATTAAATGGCATTAGGTGTAGCATCAGAATCTCCATGAGAATGCTCATGGTGTGATAGCATCTTTGGATGTGGAACTAGGAGGTTCCTGTACAAATCCTAGCTCTGCCTATTAGCAGTATTTCAAATGTGAGCAAATTCTTTTTTTTTTCCAACTTTCAGTTCCCCTAATCTAAGCTGGACAATGTAATTTCCCCCCCCCCCCATTTTGTGGTGCTCTGATGAGGATGGGGGGGGGAACAGCTGTTAAAGGGCTTGGCACAGTACCGTGGAACAATCACTCCCTGTTTATGTCACATGAGCTTGTCACTTTCTCTATACCTTCACAGATTGTCTCGGTGGGATCTTGAGGGAATCCTGTACAAGTGGGACAGAAATAGAACATTGTCCCCTCAGTGACCTGAACATGGCTTCACACCAGAAATTTGCTGGCCAACAACTATCCTCCTGCTTCAGTGGGCTACTGACTCTTCCTTTAATCTCCGTAGGCAAATACCAACACCAGGGTAAAGTGAGAAACCACCCTGGGGTGCATGTCTGTAATCTTAGCTCGTGGGACATGGAAGCAGGCAGATCAGACGTTCAAGGTCAGCCTTGACTTGTAAATTCAAGTCCTGGTGGGCCATAAGAGACTTGTCCCCAAAAATGAAATTACATGAGTGAATGAATAAATAAGTAAATACTTCTTTTTAAAAATGTCATAGGGAGTTTAATAAACTCTTATGAATGCAGCGGTGCAGTGGTCTGAGTGTTTATGTCTCCTTAGAAGCATAAACTTACATCAAAACCCCAAGGTGATAAGACTCAGAAGAGGAGCCTTTGAAAGATAATTGGGTTCTGAGAACAGGAACAAAAGAATTGGATTCTTGCCTTTAATTCAAAACCAAGGACTTGGTAGAAAGACATGATTTAACAGTTCAGAGCTGGAAGTGCATTCGAAGTGGGCCTAAGTTTGGTTCCCAATCACATCACATCACATCAGGTGGCATATTATAACAATCTGTATCTCTATATTTTTAATTATGTATAAGTGTGTGTGTGTGTGTGTGTGTGTGTGTGTGTGTGTGTGTGTGTGGCATATGAGCACATAGGAATGCAAGTGCTGGTAGAGTCTAGAGAAGAAACCAGATCTCCCTGGATCTGGAGTTACGAACCATTGGGAGCTATCTGACATGGGAGCTGGGAAAACATATGATCTCTCCCTAACCAAACCTTAAATTGATAATAATAGATATACATAATATATATACACCTATATGTACACACACACACACACACACACATATGTATAAAGAAAACAAACTCAGAGAGCACATTGACCTATTCCATTGTATAAAGATACAGCAAGAAGACACAGCATGGAAGCCAAAAGAGGGTCTTCTCATCAAATGTGAAATACCCCTTGATCCTGGACTTCACCGCCTCAGCAACTGGGCAAAACGCATTTCTATAATTTAAAAGCCCCCTCAGTGTAGGTCTCTCTGTTATAGTTGCCAAAGCAGATTAAAACTCTTTAAAACATCTCTCACTTTGCCTCTGCGCCGCTGCTCGTCTGTGTAGATTCATTCATCTCTCCATTTCTCATTCTCAGGCTCGGAGTCTTCCTATCAGCTCACAATAACTTTGATCCCAGTGGTGGCTCGCGCTCCTTCTTCTTCTTCTTGTCTGGTTCAAGGCACTCAGCCCAAGTTCCTCTCAACCATCCCCCTCCCGTCTCACAGACTGCATTACTTTCAATTAATGCCCAGTAAGTCTTAATTGTCTGCGCCCTGGCAGAGGCGGCAGAGTTAATCCCTGTTTAAGCTAATAGGTTCAACTTCTACAACAAACAAATCTTTCAGGAAAGCTGCCCACAAGCCAGAGAATTAGCTGAATGAGGTTTCATTGCTTCTTCTTTTCCTCGATCTTTCTCTCTGTTCTTCAGGATATTTTTATTTCTATTGAGTTCTGCTGCTGGCGAATATGATTAAAAAAAAAAAAAAAAAAAAAAAGCAGAGGTACAGTCTAGTAGGGAGGTGTACTCCTTACTCGGAATGTTTCTTGTGAATCAAGCTTCAACTTAAAAAACAACAACAACATCAACAACAACAACAACAAACAACAAAAAGGTAAGCTGTCAATGGCACACACCTTTAATCCCAGCACTGGGGAGGCAGAGGTAGGCAGATCTCTGAGTTCAAGGCCAGCTGAGTCTACAGAACAAGTTCCAGGATAGTCAGGGTTACATAGAAACCATGTCCTAATCAAACAGACAAACAAAACCATGATGGGTGATGCTCAAGGAACTCTACCAGAGGAACAAAAGGAGAGCTTGGCCTCTGGATTTGACACGCACATTCACACTCACAGAGGGGAAGATGGGACAATAAGGGAGTTGAGATAAAGCTTAAGTGGATAAAATCTTGGTTGGGGAAGCATGAGTACCTAGGTTCGGGTCTCCAGAACCCACATGTTGTAGATTGAAAGAAAATCCCCACCCCTATATAGGCACATGTATTTGAACGCTTGGTCTCCTGATGTTGGAACTGTTTGGGGAACATTTGATGGTGTGGCCTTGCTAGAAGAGGTGTGCCACTGAGGGCAGGTTTTGAGATTTCAAAAGCTCACACCATTTCTAGGTAACTCTCTCTGCCTTGTGCATGTGGGTTCTCGGCTACTGCTCCAGTACCTTGTCTGCCTGCTTCCTGCCTCTCCAGGGATTCATGGCCTAGAACCACAAGCCCCCACATTAAATGTTTTCTTTTATAAGTTGCCTTAGCCATGCTGTTTTCTCATAGCAGTCAAAAAGTAAAACGCTATGGAAGCCTGGACTATTATCCCAGTATTCCTGTGGCAAGATGGGAGACATAGAAGACCCTGACTCTCATGGGCCTGCTAGCCTGGTATGTACAATGGAGAATGAGATCTTATCTCAAAAACAATGTAGAAAGCAAGAATCAACACAGGAAATTGTCCCCCGACCTACATATATTCATATGTGCATCATGCCATTTGCATGCATACGTGCATACACACATACAAATACATACACACAGAGACACAGAGAGAGGGAAAGATGGTAGGTAGATAGATAAATAGATGAGAAAGAGAGAAACAATGACAAAGCTGTAGAATGTGTCTCTCTTAAGAAAAGAGAGAAAAAACTACCAATAGTCCTTCACCCGTCCCAAGAAAACCATTGTTAGCAGCAAGTAGATATACAAAGATTCAAATATTTAAATTTTGGTGGGATAAGGTCAGTTACTAGAGAGCTTAGCTACTGTGTATGAGGCCCTGGGTCCATCATCCAATCACACTTAAAGTGGAATGTCCTGGCACAGACTTATGGTCCCAATAATCCCAGCACTTGAAATGGATTTTTGGGTGAACCAGAAGTTTAAAGTCAGGGCTGATGGGTTGCTTCTGAAGTTGAGAAGGCTTTCTTCTCATCCAGAGGACCCAAGTTCAGGTCAGAGTCAGGTGACTCACAATTGCTTATCACTCCAGAGCCAGGGGCAGGATGCTCTTCAGAACTCTTTCTACAAGCACTTACACACAATGCCCTCCCCCCACCCCACCCCTGAAAAAGCTCTCACAGATGGGCAGATAGAAATAAAATCTTTTTAAAAAAAGGAAGTTCAAGGTTATCCCTAGTTACTTAGAGAGGGAAGGCCCCATTTCAGAAATGAAAAATAAGGAGGAAGAAAGAAAGAAAAATTAAAGTTCAAGATATAACATCCACTGAAGAACAAAATATTATATTATAGAGTGCTTGAGTTTCTTTTTCTCCATCTTTACCACTAATTGGGACTAATAGAGATGTTCAAGATATGAATCTAATAAAATTAGCGAATATTTTGAAAGTGCCACAGTGTTAGCAGGATGGTGATTATTAAGCCACCTAACATGACATTGGAATATGAACTGGGACCATGTTTGGAGAGCTCTTAAGTCACAGCCATCAAAATGTATTCATATTCTGGCAGCGATCTCACTGGAAGGAATTTATTATATAATCTTCAATAAGTACATAAACCACAGTATCAATACTATTATTTATGGAAGATTATTAATATAAATGTGATAGATTCATACAACGAAAGTAAAAGTATCTTGAAAATAAAGGATTAGCTGGGTGAGGTGGCTCACACCTTTAATCCCAGCACTGGGGGTGGGGAGTCGGGGCAGAGGCAAGGCAGGTCTTTGAGGCCTCCATGGTCTCTACATAGTGACTTCCAGGCCATCCAGGGTTACGTAGTAATATCTGAGAGAGAGAGAGAGAGAGAGAGAGAGAGAGAGAGAGAGACAGAGAGAGAGAGAGAGAGAGAGAGAGAGAGAGAGACAGTGACAGAGACAGAGACAGACAGACAGACAGACAGACAGACAGACAGAGACATAGAAACAGGCAGAGAAGGAGGAGAAAGAAGAGGAGGAGGAGGAGGAGGAGGAGGAGAATGATATGATTAAACAGACAACAAAATTTTATAGCCTAGACCCTGAACATTCTTTTATGTAATATTAAGAAAAAAATCATATTCTAAGGACAGATAATGCAGGGTAGATGTAAGCAAGGCACAGTGACTACATGTACCAATTATGATATTTTACTGTTTTATTTTTAATGTTTTCAGACAGGTCCCAGTGCAGCCCAGGCTGCTGGAAACTTGCTATGTAGCTAAGTGTGCCTTCCAACACTTCCTTTTCACTCTTCTTCCTAAGTGCAGGGAACACAGGCCTACGTCTATCAGAAGTATACCATTACTCTTAGTCCTTGGAAAGCAGGAAATGCCTTACAAAACAGTAGCGAGTTCAAGGCCAGCTTGGGCTGCATAGAGAAGTGTGTTTGATAAAAAAGAAAAAGAGAGAGAGAAGTTGTTGATGTTGAAGAAGTAATTTAAGGTAATTATTCTCCGTATGGGGATGGGTGTCAAAGTTGCTCTTAGAAGGAAACAGACTAACGGAATTATCTTCAGGGAAATTCCAACTGGTGGTGGGAGACCAGAGCAGAGAAAACTTCATTTTTACCTTTATTTACGTTTTGAATTTTCTTACCAGATACACAAATTGTGCATTTTACATTGGAGTGAATTATCAGGTAAATGAAATTCCAGGCCATTTCTGTAGTCTCTCATTTGTTCTCATGTCTAGATAAAGAATGTGGAGGTTTATCTTTTTTTTTTTTTGGCTTGAATAATTCTGTGCCCATGAGCTTTAGGAAAGCCCTTTGTGCCTTCTTGTTTCTTCTTCCCCAGAATTGTTGTTATTGTACAATCGTTATTTTCGCAAGACAGTGTCTTTCTTGGGAGGTGGATACAAAAGAGGGGAGAAATTTTTGGTTCAAATTTCATATCCCGGACACAAACAGTATGATGTCATTTCTAGATCTTTCCCTGATCTATCAATTCACCAAGTTAAACAGCTGAAATCCTTTCTAAAACAAATCCTTTTGCAGTCAGCAAAATGAGGCAATTACATGAATAAGTTTTTCCACTTGGCCTATTTTTCTGCCTGTGGTTATTAATCAGTCTCACTGACTGCGTTTTCCATTTTACATCCACTCTCAGGCGCTACTCCAGGTGGCCAAACATTTCACATTGCCTAAAAAAGAGTCAAGCAAAAACCTTCGTCCACTGTGCAAAATTCATCGCTGACTCCGAGTCTCTCCCAAATTACTGAAAATTACAACGTGGCGTCTACAAAGGGGCAGTCAACATAGACAATCCCTTTGCCTACCTGGAGGTTCTTTAAGTAGAAATGGTTACCTTAAACAGATGGCTGGCTGAATGAGTTCCAGTTGATGCCAGCTGTCCTCCACCCCTTCAACCCTTGGATTGATTGTTCTAACGCTTTGCCTTGTCTTGTCTTTCTGGAAGCGTGGACACTGTGGCGTCAGAAACAGCTGTTTCTCATAAACAACTCCTCCAGACACCGCTTCTTGGCCATCGGAAACACTGTTTGATCGCATTGGTCACTTTGTCTTTCCTTTTAAACGTTACGTACCCCAGAGACAAAATTCAGAGCTAAGATGAAAGGATGGACTATCCAGAGACTACCCCATCCGGGAATCCATCCCATCATCAGCCACCAAACCCAGATACTAATGCACATGCCAGCAAGATTCTGCTGAAGGGACCCTGATATAGCGGCCTCTTGTGAGGCTGTGCCAGTGCCTGGCAAACACAGAAGTGGATGCTCACAGTCAGCTATTGGATGGAACTCAGGGTCCCCAATGGAGGAGCTAGAGAAAGTACCCAAGGAGCTGAAGGGGGATGCAACCCTGTAGGTGGAACAACAATATGAACTAACCAGTACCCCCTGAGCTCATGTCTCTAGCTGCATATGTAGCAGAAGATGGCCTAATCGGCCATCATTGAGAAGAGAGGCTCCTTGGTCTTGCAAACTTTATATGACCCAGCACAGGGGAGGCCAGGGCCAAGTAGTGGGAGTGGGTGGGTAGGGGAGCAGGGGCAGGGGGCGGTGTATAGGGAACTTTCGGGATAGCATTTGAAATGTAAATAAAGATAATAATAATAATAATAATAATAATAATAATAATAATAATAATAATAAAAATAAATAGATGTTACGTACTCTTCATTTTTATTCTTTATAATTTTGTTTGCTTTGTCTTTTGAGACAGGATCCCATATATTCCAGATGATGAACTTAAACACATCGCAGAGCTGGGGATGAAGATAAATTCTAAATCCTCTTGAAAGCCCCACCTCCCAACCTTCGGGGTTAGAAGTGTGTATCACCACATCAAGTTTGTGGGGTGCTGGGCATCACCTCCAGTACTCCCTGCATACCAGGAAGCTTTCTACCTAAGTGAAGTACAACTCCAGCCTTGCTTTGTTTTGTTTCTGATGGCACCTGAAATGAACTAGATACACCACGCTGGCCCCACAATCAAAGCGATCCTTTGTCTCAGCCTCCCAAAGGCTGACATTACTGGAGCATGCAACTACGCCCAGGTCAGAGTCATTTTTTTTAAAAAAAATAAGACCATTTATTTATTTAATGTGGAAAGGCACAAGAATGTGTGTGTGCAGGGGTCAAGGGACAAATTGTATGAGTCAATTCTCTCCTTTCATTGTATTGTTTCCAGCGATGGAGCTCATGTTGTCAAGTTTGGCAACAAGACTTCTTCTTCTTTTTTTAATTGGATATTTTGTTTATTTACATTTCAAATGTTATCCCCTTTCCCGTCCCCCCCCCCCCGAAACCATCCCCCTGCCCCTGCTCCTATATGGGTGCTCCTCCATCCACCCACCCACTCCTGTCTCCCCGCCCTCACATTCCCCTACACTGGGGCATCGAGCCTTCACAGGACCAAGGGCCTCTTCTAAGACTTTTTACCAGCTGTGCTGTCTTGCTGGTCCCAGAGTCGCCATTTCCTTCCACAAGTATCATGCACACACAAGCAAGGATTCAGACTCAGTCAACGCAGAATGGTACCTAAGCTTTTACAAAGCTTCTAGCATCGTTGCAGCACACTATAAACACCTCCACCCTGTCCATTAAGCTCTTGTACCTAGTCTGCACTCTAATCCTGTCAGATTCCTATAGGGTGACTTGCCCTGAGAGGTGACGTGGTTGTGACAATGGACCCATAATGTGTGCACTCATCAAAGGAAGGGCAGGCCCCAAGTCATTGCATGGCTGTGTTGACAGATTCACAACGTGTACTCCTTACAATACCCGTGGGGCTTCAAGATCAATGGTTCTTGGTCCACTCCTGGCATCTGGCATGTGAACCCTGGGGATTGTGATATTTTTAAAAACTTTTCAGGTGGTGCTCATGCACAGTCAAGGTTAAGAATATCTATAAAGGGGCATTCTGCCTAAAACTCACCTCTTGCCCTGTCAAAT
>NC_034600.1:47127628-47129081 GCF_900095145.1 Mus pahari | reverse complement strand
ACACACACACACACTTTCCACTTTCCTTTTTTCTGTTCCTAATGTCTTCACTGACATCCAGGAATCTCATCCCAGTTGTACTGAGCTAATTAGCTTTCAAAAGTACCAATTACTCTCTCAAAACACATAAAAGTATTTATGTAGTGTAAGTAAAGAAAATATCTAATAATTTTTTTTAAAAAATAGTATTTATGTTTACTAGATCAGGAGATGGGAAGATTTCAAGTTTCCTTCCAGTGATACCATATCAAACTATTCCACATCAGAACTGTGTAGCTTCTAGATCTAGGTAGATATTCCAGTTACAACAATCTTTATAATGGGATATAGAGTCCTTTGAGTATATGTTCATGAGGTGTATTGGGTCACAAGGTATTCTATTTCTAACTTCTTGAAAAATCTTCATTCCTGTCTCCAGAGTGGCTATACCAGTTTGCACCCGTAACAGCAGTGAATAAAATGTTCCTCTTTCCTCCTTTCCACACCAGCATTTTGTCTTTCTTTTATTGATCTTAGCCATTCTGGCTGGGATAAGATAAAAAAAAAAATCAAAGTGGTTTTAATTTGCATTTCTGTCTTCTTTTGAGAACTCTTAACCTGGGTCCTTGTCCCAGTTTGTAATTGAGTTGCTTATTTTCTTGGTGTTTGACTTGTTGAGTTCCTGTGTATACCACACTGCTCATGAAAGTTCCATTCATCCTCTTGCTGTCCCTGGCTCTGACTCTCCTCAAATGCTAAGATTATGAATGAGCACTGCATCTTGAAACACTCTCTTACCATCATTTTTCTCTGATTTATGTTGATACTTATTAACAAGAAAGAAAAACATCAGATATTTACTACTATGAAACAGAAGTGTTTTATCTCTTGAGAGTATTTGTCTACCAAACTTCCCCTAAGACTATGTAGTCTTCTATCCATATATCATTCTTTGTGGGGCTGGAGAAATGGCTCAGTAGTTAAGAGCACTTACTGCTCTTTCAGAAGACAAGGGTCCAATACCTAATGCTTACAACCTCCTGTCACTCCATCTCTGGGGGATCCAATGTCCTCTGGCCTCTGAGGACACCTGTAAGCACATGGTCCACATAAATTCATGCAAGCACTCATACAAAGACATAAAATCACTTTTACAAAAGAAACAATTCCTTCATATAGAATAATGTGGAAACTGTTCTATAGCCCTCTCATTGACACTGCAGTTCTCGTTCTCTATGCCTCCCTGAATGGGTAGCATTTGGATTTTAAATGCTCATTGCGAAAGAGAGTTGATTTCATGTCTTACGATTTGCTGACTCCTTTTATCTATCTATCTATCTATCTATCTATCTATCTATCTATCTATCTATCTATCTATCTATCCATCCATCCATCCATCCATCCATCCATCCATCCATCCATCCATCCATCCATCCATCCATCCATCTATCTATCTATCTATCTATCTATCTAT
>NC_034600.1:47112249-47127458 GCF_900095145.1 Mus pahari | reverse complement strand
GTTCTATCATTCAGCTACACCCTCATGCTGGCTACTTCATCAACTGTAGGTCTAATACCTTACTTATAATTTGGGGGTGTGTTTTTGCCTTTTATGAAAATACTCTCCCTTATCAAAGTTCACATGTATTCCTGTGCTTGCATACCATGTATAATAATACAGGAAACAATAAAAGAGATTAGCGTGTACTTATAAATTTGTATCCCATTGTTTGGAAGTATAATAAAATATTTAGTACATATGAAAGATTGTCTATAAAATATGTATATCGGATCAGTGCTGAAATAATAATAATATTTCTACCTCCAGGTTTTAAAACCAGGTCGTTGAAATACTTGTGAAGCTTGTGCGCCTTAACGAGCAACTTCCTCCATCTCTGTTCAATCATTTATTGAATCCCAATGAGTGTGACTTCACATCTCTTTCTCCTACTCCCTTCTGTATTTCAATAAAATAGCACTTTCCGTTTTCTTTGCCCTCCAACTTCACAATGGGATAGCTACTAGGAGACAGCAGGAGATGCCAGAATGACAGATTATCCCGTTGTCTTCTGGTATTTCCAGCGGTTCCTGTCTCTTCTCTGCAGGTCCAACTCTTGCCAGAGGGTACCTCCCTTCATGAACCAGCTCCCACCAGGGGATGCTGATCTGACCTCTCACTGGTGTCTTAGTCTCCTGGCTCCAAAAGCAAACTGCTGTTATCCTTCTAGACCTCGGGGCTTACTGTCCCCTGCTCCTGAGTAGCTGACTCATCATGTCTGGTTTGGCCTCCGTCACCATGGCAACCAATCATTTCTATTAAATCATTTCTACTTTGAAGACCAAGAATAGTTTCTGATTTATAAATGGACACTAAAAACACTTTTATCTCTAGTTTGCTAAGGACATTTATCATGCTTAAGTTTTATTGAATTCACATTGTATACCTCCCCATAGGACTTGTTGTTTCTGTAACTTATTAATTTGAAGAACTGTATTTATCAACCTTTACTTTGGGCTCTGTGTTTAAAAATAAAAAATTTGTGTTCATAGGATAAACACAATTTATTCTCCATTTTATACTATGTGATGACACTTACTTTAGAATGCTTACTGTAAGTTCATGGTCTTTTCTCATGATTTTGTGTTCTTATATTGTGTTCTTATATGCCTTGTATTATAGACCATCACTGTCAAAGCTGCAGTTGTCTTATTAACAAGTATTCCTTCTCTTTCTGTCCTGAGATTGCTTTTTAAGATGAAAATTATCCAGTTTTTTTATTTGTTTGTTTTGTTTTTGTCTTTCGAGACAGGTTTTCTCTGTGTAGCTCTGGCTGTTCTGGAACTCACTCTGTAGACCAGGCTGGCCTCGAACTCAGAAATCCACCTGCCTCTGCCTCCCAAGTGCTGGGATTAAAGGAGTGCACCACCACTGCCTGGCCAATTTTCCAGTTTAAACAAATAACATCAGGTATAGTGTGCAAACAACTCTGCTTCTTCTATCTTCCTGGGGGGGGGGGAAGACCCTCAACTTTTAAATTAGAACTCTGTACTACACCTGGAACTCTGTGTATTTTCTGTGCATCTTAAATATGGTAAATTCGAGCTAGGGAAAGTTCCATGCTTTCCTCCGTGTGACTTGTCCCTGCTTCTATTTCTTCTGTGTGAGTCAGCTTAGATTGGGACTATTATTTCTGACCCTGAATTTCATGTGACCATTCTCCTTACTTCCATCTACTGTTGTAAGAATTACTTGTTGGTCTGGTAAGATGGGTCCAGAGATAAAGGAGCATGTCATGTGAATCTAGAAGACCTGAGCTGATCTTAGGATTTTTGTGTTAGTCACCGGGCAATTGTTGTGAAATGACACCATGGCTAAGGGAACTTATAAAAGAAAGCATTTATTTGGGGACTTGCTTATGGTTTCAGATGGAAGTTTTTTTAAGATGAAAATTATCCAGTTTTTTGTTTGTTTGTTTGTTTGTTTCAAGACAGGGTTTCTCTGTGTAGCCCTGGCTGTCCTGGAACTCACTCTGTAGACCAGGCTGGCCTTGAACTCAGAACCGACAGGCACGATGCTGGAGCAGGAGTTGAGAGCTCTATCTGATCCACAGGCAGGAGGCAGAGAAAGAGCAAGACTGGGACTACTATGGGCTTTTGTAATCAGGAAACTCACTGCCAGTGAGTATCTCTTCCAACAGGGACATATCTCCCAGTCCCTTTTAAACTGTCCATCAACTGGGAGTCATGCATTCAGAAACATGAGCTTATGGGGGCCATGTTCATTCAAACTACCATACCCACATAGAGGTGGAAGGGAGAGAACTTCACAGGTATGTCGTGGCAGTCTTGCCCCAGACTGGATACACAGCAATGAAAAAAAAAAAAACTTAAATTTTCTTAAACCTTAGAAAGAACACTTGCTTATTTTCTCTTTGACCTATTGATTTAGTTTCCTTATAACAAGTTATATCAAAAACTATTATGTTTTTTGGGTCAGGGAAATTGAGGAAAATTGCTTGCCTTTTAAGTATAATAATTTGAGTTCAGTCTTTGGAACACAGTGAAAGGAGAGCGATGACTCTCTACTAAGTTTTTTCTTTGACTGACACGTGCATGAACACACACACACACACACATCATGGCATACATGCATGTGCCTATATTCACACACATCATATACATACAATAACAACAACAAAAACATTTTATGTTAATAACATATCATTTATATTTTCTATACCTAGAGATTTCTTTTAAAATTGTATGTGTGTGTGTGTGTGTGTGTGTGTGTGTGTGTGTGTATGGGGTGGTGGGTGTGTATGTGTATTGGTTCATATGTGTCACAGTGCACACATGAAGGTCGGAGAACAACTTTAGCAGTCAATTACCAGCATGTTTAGCCTCTCCTTGTTGAGAGTAGAGCCATTCTTTATATTTCTGCTCCTCAGCATGCTCTAGACTAGGCAGTTAATAAGCTCCCAGCTAATTACTTTTTATTAACATTATTATTTTCCACATGGGTTTTTAAGACATTGTCTGGCATTGTTACCATATATTAACAAACCCACCTAGAGAATATTGTTGTTCTGGACCCCTTTTAAAAAGTAATACTGTAATAATATATTCCAACCTATACCATTCATATATTAATAACAGTTTCCTGGGAAATAATCACTGAATCATTGACACAATCATTCTGGATAGTAAATGTGCCTATATTCTGTCCCCCAAGTAATGATACTAGCTCACTTCGATACAAAGTGTCATTTGTCTGCTCTCCCACCAACCCGAAGTATTCATTTTTATGTCTGAATTATATTTTATATCTGGCAAAGATTTTAGAAGGCCTCTCAAATCTGTGTGTGGTCTTTGTGGACCAAAACACTAATTTACTGGATCCGCTATCATCCATCTCAAACAACCAAACACTGTTTTTCTGTGCTTTATATTTATATGCAACCATCATCATTTTTGTCATCACAAATAGTTTATAAAGGAAAAAAATATTGCTTAGTTCATATATTTTACATTAGGTTTCCCTTTTATTTTGATTTCTTGAAAAACATGTCAGAATTTAATTCTGTGCTATGCTAACTGTAAACAGATGATCATACATACTGTCTTCATCTGGTGTTCTCTTTGTAAAACCTCCATTTGACCAGTTTGGTAGGTAGCTCTGCAGCCTGGCCTTTGGCATTATCATTCCAGATAAACTCACAATTCCCATTGTTTCTGCCTGTTGCTTGCTTTTTGTTTTTTCCTCCAATAACACAAGACTTTAAAAAAAAAAAAAAAAACAGACTCTTATATACTCTTCTTGCTCTCAGCTTCCCAAAACCATTTAAAGATTCAACTTGACCTTTCCTTCAATTCGTACTTCAAGTTGCCAGCGTGTCAATAACTGAGAAATCTCATCAAAGGCTTAACTGTCTACACCCCACCGACTCATTCTTTATCACAATTTGATCTTCCTTATTCCCATTCCATTTGTTTTTCAGTAATGTAAGTTTTTCAGGATTCTCTTCTGTAATGTATTTCTCCAAAGAGCAGCTGTTAGCCTTCTTTTGCCCTTATTTGCACAAAAAAAAAAAAAAAAAAAAAAAAAAATCAAACGTGCGAGGCTTCTTAGATGACAACTGTTGTTCCAACTTGAGAATAAGAAATTGATGCTTTGAAGACAAAATAAAGGTCTTGTAGCCATGCCAATGAGCAGAGCAAGGCAGAGTCGAGTGGAGCAGAGTCAAACATTTGTGGGACCCTCTTGGGCTTTATTTTCAACAAGCTAAACATGATCGCTGTTTGTGGAGCAGAGACTGAAGGAAAGGCCATCCAGAGATGGCCCCACCTTGGCCCCATATACAGTTACCAAACCCAGACACTGTTGTGGATGCCAAGAAGTGCATGCTGACAGGAGCCTGATATAGCTGTCTCCTGAGAGGCTCTGCCAGAGCCTGACATATACAGAAGCAGATACTCGAAGCTAACCATTGGACTGATGACAGGGTCCCCAATGGAGGAGTTAGAGAAAGGAGCGAAGGAGCTGAAGGAACTAGCACCCCCATAGGAGGAACAACAATATCAACCAACCAGATCCCTTAGAGCTTCCAGGGACTAAACCACCAACCAATGAGTACACATGAAGGGACCCATGGCTCCAGCTATATATGTAGCAGAGGATGGCCTTGTTGGGCATCAATGGGAGAAGAGACACTTGGTCCCATGAAGCCTGTGAAGGCTCAGTGCCCCAGTGTAGAAGAATGCAAGGGTGGGGAGGCAGTAGTGAGTGGGTAGGGGCACACCCTCATAGAAGCAGGACGAGGGGGAATGGGATAGAGGGTTTCTGGGGGGGGGGAATCAGGAAAGGGGATAACATTTGAAATGTAAATAAATAAAATAGCCAATAAAACAAAGTTTTCTCCTTTTCTCTATTGTTAGAATTGTCTGTTTTTAAATCATCTGTAGTCTGCTGTTCAGATATGGATCTTGAAAGCCACAGCTTCTGTTTTACATGAAGCCTTGTTACAAGGTATTAAGGTATTAAGCTGAGCCCAGCCCTACTGCATTAGGCTACGTGATTTCCATTCGCCGCTACAGTCATCAGAATACATCATTCACTGCTACAGTACTGTTGCCACAGCCCAGCTACTCTTTCTGCAGGTGACTTAATTAGCCAATAAAGCAAAAAGCTCCTGTTTCTAATTGATAAAGAAGAGACACTGACTCTTATTTTGAGTGACAAAACAGGTTATTCTGGCCTAGTTTAAAACAGAGGCAACAGGGAGAGATATCAAGGCTTTTGTTTGTTCTTTTTCTTCAGGCACATCTGTGGCATAGTTACTTTGGCAGAGAGAAGCCTCTTGAACAATTGGAGTCCATTTTCCTCTTTGTTCTTTCTGAGGTGTGTGTGTGTGTGTGTGTGTGTGTGTGTGTGTGTGTGTGTTTCACATTCTTTAATTTGCTGTTTCCTCTGTGTGAAGTCTGGTTAGCAAATGTGGTTACTGTTGCAAGGTCGCAAGGAAGTAGAGCTGCTTATCAAGACCTTTTATCTTTACCTATGCTACGTTTCTTGATCAGCTCATGACTGGCCTGCACCTCTGTCTGCAAGATTTCAGAACAACTAACAGAACAATCTAAAGTGGCTATTATTTTGAGACTTCAGAACTGGAGAACCGAGGTGCCAACCGGAGAAGATTGCAGTCTTTCTTCCTCTGTCTCGTCCTGTTGTGTTCTTGCTGTTCTTGTATAAAGCCAGGACTTAAGACAAGCAGTTCCTATTTTTAAACAACAACAAAAAACTTACTGCAAATAAAGCGAAGCCTGGAGGGACGGCTCAGCCATTATCAGCACTTGCTGTTCTTCTGGAGGAATGGTGTTTGATTCCCAGAACTGCACGGCAGCTCACAACAACCTGGTACTCCAATTCTAGGGAACGTGATGGTTTTCACTGACCTTCTCAGGCACCAAGCATTCACATGGTATACATCCCACACAGGTCAAACACATGCAAATAAATACATTTTACAAAAGGAAATATGGCTGTTGACACATAATTTTCATTTCGGATACAACATAGGTGTGTATAGTTTGAAAGAGAAAGTGGGAACTAGAAACCCAACTAGAAGAAACTCAAGTTGCCTGAGCCATTGGCTGACTAATGTTTTTAAAAAACAGAACAAAAAATTATTTATTTTTATGTGTGTGTGTGTGTGTGTGTGTGCATGTACATATGTGGTATTTCTGTGATCAAGTGCGTATGAGCACACAATGACCTACATTTGGAAGTCAGAGGACAGTTTTCAGAAGCTAATTTTCTCTTGACCCTAGAACCTTAATTTTCATATTATTGTCATTGATCTTACTGATAGTTTGATACAAGGTCTTTCCACGTTGCTATGAATAGCCTGACACTTGCTGGATAGTCAAGACCAGCTTCAAACTCACAACAATTCTCCTGCCTCATCCTCTAGAATCCTACCATTCTAGAGAATGAGCCACCATGGCCACCATATCTTTATTTCATGGTAAACACACAAAGAGAACTGGTAAGGGGCTAACTTTAGCTGTGTGTGTGTGTGTGTGTGTTTTTCACAAAACACAGTCTATAATAGTAAAACAACAACAATAAAAAGGAATGTGTAAGTAAGTGCTCAGTAACCTTTTTTTGCAACTACACTGCTTAGCCCAAAGTCTTCAAGGAATTGATGTTTTTGGAAGAGTAACCAGATCTCTCACATAATATTAGAACTTTGTTGTTGTTGTTGTTGTTGTTGTTGTTGTTGTTGTTGTTGTTGTTGTTCTTCTTCTTCTTCTTCTTCTTCTTCTTCTTCTTCTTCTTCTTCTTCTTCTTCTTCTTCTTCTCCTCCTCCTCCTCCTCCCCCCCCTCCTCCTCCTCCTCCCCCCTCCTCCTCCTCCCCCTCCTCCTCCTTCTACCACATCTGTTAATGTACTGTTTCCTCATCGTGGGGTCTGGTTTGAATATGTAGTTACTGTTGGAAGGTCACAAGCCAGCAGAGCTGTTTATCATGACATCTATCTTTTCCTACCCTTCCATTCCTTGACCACTTCATGATTGGCCTGTACCTTTGTCTGCAAAATCTCAGCACAACTAGAAGAATACTATAAAATGGCAATATTGGAATACCTATTTAAACTTCAGCCAACCTAATTTTGAGAAACAACACTAGAGGAATGAGTTTAGATTGCAGGTTAGAGAGATGAAGGGCAGGATACGGTCTTCTCATTCTCAATTGTTTGCAAATACATTAACCCTCACAAATTTTTTTTTTTACAATTGAGGCAGTCTTTTCATCTGCCCAAGAGCTGATTCTCTTTCCTATCTGTTACCATTTAGAAGCTGGTTGGGCACAGTTGATGAATCAACCATTTCCCATTTCCCCTTTGTTTGTGATTTCCTTCGAGGCCAGTTCTATTTCTGACCTCAAAGACAGAAAAGGAAGTAGCTGAGAACTTCTGGGAAAGAGTTTGCTCCTTAGACAAATGAAAGCAGCTTTATTGCCCACCTTTCCTGCCTCCCCTTTAGCGTGCAGATAAATATCGACAATCTGTAACTGTTGCAGCTACAAACCAAGAGGGGATGAACTTCATGATGAAACCAACTGGCGAGGAAGCCAGAGCAAAGGAAGAAAGACACCGGGTTTCAAAGACAGCACCAAGCTACAAAACAACCCCAAGACAAGGAATCTTAGGATTTCTCATTAAATACCATGATATCAGTAAGGTGGCCTCCTCTTCTTTCTTCTGCTTTCTTTTCTCCTCTTTGTCATCTGTGGTGCTGGGAATCAAACCCAGACTATCAATATATTCATCAAGACTTCATGACTGATCTCCTTCCCAGCCCATTAATAAGGATTTCTGTTTCGTCCAAAGACATTTTTTTTTTATTTTGCTTGTGGTGTTTTGATTTGATTTGGTGTTGTGATTTTATTGAGAGAGGATCTTGTATTCTGTAGTTCAGCCTGCCCCCAAACTCATAGTACTCTCCCTACTACATCTTCCCAAGTGCTAGAACTACAGGCATAAGCCATCACATCTGGATTTCTCTGTTAACTTTATTCTGGGTCTAGGTAGCCTTTTATTGCATTATAATTGTATCACATTTATTCCTATTACACTGCTTCTATTGATAGTCCCGTTATTTAATAACCCCATGGTTGCCTTTTCTTGTATAATGTCACCTTTTAGCACAATACATTTAAAATATTGTGTTCTTTTTTTTTTTTTCGCGTGTGTGTGTATGTGCATAGGAGTGTTGTCATGGGTGTGGACATGTGAGGCCAGAGGTCAATATATCAGGTGCCTTTGTCAATCTACTTCTGCTTTCTCCATCTTATGTCCTGAGGCAAGATACCTCACATTAACCTAGAACTTGTTGATTCTGCTGTCTGTCTAATCAACTTGCTCTACAAATTCCAAGGTCTGGGATTACAGGTGTACCACCATACCCACCTGATATTTCTGTGGCTTCTAGGCATCTAAACCTCTGGTCCCCCACTTGTGTGGTAGTCACTTTATTCACTGAGCCATCTTCCCAACCTTAGCTCCAATATACAGTCTTTATACTGATGGTATGGGGCAGACAAAATACATCCACCAAACTGGTAATTTTTGATTCTCTGCCATCCAAAGCTTTAGGGGTGAGTTTTGATGCTTCGATGTCTCTAGATTTTAGAGATTTCCATTTCTTCACCTAGTTGCTCCTTTGTGGCTTATAACGCTGCTGCCACCCTTGGTAGATATCACGATGAAGAGAATGATTTCTAACTGGTTCAGGTTGCTGCGTTCTTTGGTTGTCTTGGTAGACTACAGTCTCTGACTAATAATTACTGTACTTCTTAGGAGTTTTAGAAAAATTCTCTTTCTTTTGGGTGAAACAAAACTTTTTTTTTTTTTTTTTTAAGAACTAACTTTTGGTTTGATCCGAGTCATCACAGAAACTCAAGTTCTAGCAATAGAACAAAGCACAGCGGAATCCTAGCAAGTCAGCTCTCCGACTCCTTCAGAAGGTGGGAATAACACTGTGCAGACCAGTGTCCTCCAGGGAGATTTCCTACGGTCAGGTATAAAGATGGTGGCTAATAATTTGTCTAGATGATTAAGGGAATGGAAGGAATAAAATAGAAAGATTGGTGACAAGATTGGTAAAAAGGATGTGGATGAACCACTAAGAATGAGTCAAAGTACATGTTCTCTCTCTCTTTCTCTCTCTCTTTCTTCATTCCTCTCTCTCCCTCCATCTCTCTCCCTATTCATCCATCTCTTCATCCACCTCTTTCCCTCCATCTCTCTCTCTCCATCCATCCATGTCTCTTCCTCCATCTCTCTCCCCATTCCCTTCTCTCTTTATCCCTTGATGTAGGGTCTGATATGTAGCATAGGCTGGCCTCAGACATCTACCCCTCCTCTCCAGCCTCCTAAGTCTGTGACAATGGTCCTGAGTACCACACCTAGCTAAACATTCATGCTTCACGGGAATGCTCACCACTCAGCAACAAAACCACCAATCAAACCTATAGGTGTGTATCATCCTCCCCCATCAGGCACTACATTGCCTGCTCAAAAGACTGATGGATGAAATAAGGAGAGTGCAACAAGCAAGCTGCAGAGACTAAGTTCACAGACACGTATCTTGGATGAATGGGACACTCCAATTTGGTTAGATTTCTTGACAATTCTAAAACTCTTCTATTATGGAGGAAATGTGGAACTATGTAATTGTAACCTTTCACCTTTGTCTGTCTCCATTTCTTCTTCTCTCTCCCTCTCTCTCTCTGTTTTAAATTACAGAGTGGTATTCAGTTAACAGAACAATTATCTTCATATAAGCTGCATCAGAGACAACTGAAGATAAAAAAAAACAAAAGAAAAAATAACAAACTTATTCATCATCTTCATCATCATCATCTTCTTCCTCTTCTTCCTCCTCCTCCTCTTCATCCTCCTCCTCCTCCTCCTCCTCTTCCTCTTCTTTTTCTTGCTCTTTTCAGCCTTGACTACCCCCTTTTTCGCTGCATCAGGTTTTCCTTTAGCTCTGTAGGCAGCNANATCCTTCTCGTACTTCTCCTTCAGCTTGGCAGCCTTCTTCTCATAGGGCTGCTTGTCATCTGCTGCAGTGTTGTTCCACATCTCTCCTAGTTTCTTTGCAACATCACCAATGGATAAGCCAGGATGCTCTCCTTTGATTTTGGGGCAGTACTCAGAACAGAACAAGAAGCAGACCGAAGGAGACCTCTTGGGTACATTGGGGTCCTTAAACTTCTTTTTGGTCTCCCCTTTGGGGGGGATATAGGTTTTCATTTCTCTTTCATAACAAGCCTTGTCAGCCTTTGCCATATCTTCAAATTTCCCCCTTTCTTTAGCAGGCATGGTCTTTCCCCTCTCTGAGCACTTCTTGGAGAACTCTGAGAAGTTGACAGAAGCATCCGGGTGCTCCTTGTGCTCCTCCCGGCAGGTTTGCACAAAGAATGCCTATGAGGACATTTTGCCTCTCGGCTTCTTAGGATCTCCTTTGCCCATATTTAGTTGATTTTCCTCTGCATGGCACAGAGTTGCCCAGTGCCTGTCTGGCTCTCGCTTGCCCCGGCGCTGTCTCTATGGAGCTCAATGTACTGCAAAGGCTGTGAGAGCGGGAGCCAGACGCAGCCTCTTCATTCTCTCCGCTCTGTAACCGTCTGTCTCCATTTCTTAAGGGCAGTGGTGAGCAAAACCAAATGGCGGAGCAAAGCATCTCCCGTCATGGGACACGGGGAGTAGAGTGAAGAAAGATCTGGATTTTACCTCCAAAGGCTCATCTATCCCTACCTCCGGTCACTTTCTTCCTCCATCCGGATTTCATCACCCGAGATTTCCATCCTCTCCTCACCAGACAGGAACCAGGACTTTTTGAAAGAAAAATAATAAATTTTATTTATTCTTTGTGGATATCATCCATACAACAATGTGGCTTGACCATACTTGGCCCCAACCTGTTCTTCAACATCTCTGGGGTCCTCCACCCCATATTCCTTTCCAACTTTAAGTCCTCTTTAAGATTATTTGTTTTATAACCTCTGAGTCCAAAGGACCAAGGTTTTTGAACACATGAACCTGTGATGTATATTTTCAATTTAAATGTGTGTGTGTGTGTGTGTGTGTGTGTGTGTGTGTGTGTGTGTGTGTGTGTGAAAATGAGACACAGAGACAGAATCAGAGCAGAGAGAGTCTGCAGCTGGACATGGTAGCACAACCTGTAATCCCAGCCCTTGGGTTCAAGGGCTGCTTTAAAATCTTTCCATCTTATTACATTTATTTACGTGAGCATGCATGTGTCTGTATGTCTACCTGCCTACTGATGCACATGCCTCAGTGTAAGTGTGGAGGTCAAAGGGCAAGTTGCAGGAGTTAAGTAGTTCTCTTTTTCCATTACATGGGCTCTGGGGAGTGAATTCAGGTCACCATAGCTTGGCATCAGGTATCTTTACCCACTGCCTCTGGCTTTAATCACTGGCTCTTTCTTCCTTCCTTCCTTCCTTCCTTCCTTCCTTCCTTCCTTCCTTCCTTCCTTCCTTCCTTCCTTTCTTTCTTTCTTTCTTTCTTTCTTTCTNTCCTTCCTTCCTTCCTTCCTTCCTTCCTTCCTTCCTTTCTTTCTTTCTTTCTTTCTTTCTTTCTTTCTTTCTTTCTTTCTTTCTTTCTTTCTTTCTCCTTCCTTCCTTCCTTCCTTCCTTCCTTCCTTCCTTCCTTCCTTCCTTCCTTCCTTCCTTTCTTTCTTTTTTCTTTCATTTCTCTCTCCCCCTCTCTCTCCCTCCCTCCCTCCCACCCTTCCTTCCTTCCTTCCGTCCTCTTCTTTACTTATTTATTTTTAAGGAATAAACAGTGGCCACAGCAGGCTCATATCACTAAGTCATCAGCACATAGACGCAACTTTGATTAGCAGAAATTGGTAGCTGAAGACAAATGGCCATTCATGCTAAACCACTGGCAAAGAAGTGAGAAGGAAGGATTGATGTTTGTGTCCTCCTGCTGTCTTGCACACAGCTATAGAGCCCAATACTTCCCAGTCTTCCATCTGCTATTCCATCCACCTCTTCTATACAGGGCATGGTAGGAATGGCTAACTACCATGGCAGTACAGTGATGGACTTAGAGACACGAACCTCCAGAAGCTTAGCTTATTTGGTTTCGGTGTTTTGATTCAGGGTCTTATGTAGCTCAGTTGGCCTCAGATGCCCCATGCAGTTGAGGATGACTTTGGATTCCCGATTCTCCGGCTCCCACCTCTCAGCTGCCAGCATCCCTGGCATGTGTTGACATACGTTGCCAAGTCACTCAGAGTTCTTGAATTTGGAGATGATGCTCAGTTACTAGGAAAAAAAAAATGGTTTCTTTCTGTTAGGAGAAAGTTCGGGTCTTTCATGTTTACTTTTAAAAGGAAAAGGTCTGTATAGTTATTGAGCCAACCAAAGCAAGAATATCTGTTTTCATTTGAGGCTTTTTCCTTTCTGAGGAATTCCCTAGTGCACCAGTTTAGAAAACGCCGCCTGCTTTTAGAAGCTAAAAATGCCAAATGCTAGCTTCCCCAGCCTCCTTTGCAGCTAGGGTACAAACATATGATTTCAGTTTTGTCAATCTGTTTGCCAGTACTGCATTTTGACTTGGGAATTAATAAAAATGAAACAGATTCAGTTATGCTTTCTCTGTTTCTTGTGCAGGCGCTGTAACAGCTGCTGAAGTATCTGTTGTCTCAAGAACAAGTGGGAGTTGTAAGGGTGGTTTAGCAGTTGGCTTAGGATTGAGCAAGCCTCACAGTTGCTGTTGGGCGGGCTGCTTGCTTCTCACGGGTGGTGGGGTGGTTCCCTCACTAGGTTTGGGGGTGCACTTCCTGGCTGCTTAGTTTTGAGTCTGGCTCCGGAGCCATTTCAATAGTTCCACAAATGACTAAATATGTTTGTGGTAAATGTGTTTACTGCGGAAGCCGGACACATCGGCTCCTGCGCGTTTGACATTTAGAAATTCAAGATAGGGCCAACAAAACATGGCTTAGTGGGTAGAGGCATTGGCGGCTGCCTGGTGACCTTAAGTTTGATCTCTGGAACTCACGTAGTGAAACGGGAACAATGACACCTGCAAGCTGTCCTCTGACCTCCACACATACATCAGAGCATGCACACACACACACACACACACACACACACACACACACACACACACACACAGAGAGAGAGAGAGAGAGAGAGAGAGAGAGAGAGAGAGAGAGAGAGAGAGAGAGAGAGAGAGAGAGAGAGAATAAGTGGAAAATTTTGATTAGATTAGTTGCAGGCGTATGTTCCTTTCTGCATTGGTGGCCATGATTGAGAGATGGACAGGAGATCCTTCTACTCAAATCTGTGGATGAATAATTAGGTTTGTTGAGGAATGTGTGAATAGGAATCACTGAGGTTTTAGAGACCAGCACAATGCCTATTCTGTGTATTTATATTTCAGTCACCCATCCTGAAATCAGAGGAGCAGAGCCCTGAGCCCCAACATGTGTTCACCTGACAAAATGACATTTCTTCATTTGGATGGTGTTAAATCTCACATGTGCCTATATGCCCAAGGACAAGCATATTTTAAGTAAATTTTAGATTCATATAGTTAGGACATGCTATGTTTTACCTATACATAAGATATAACATGCATAAATATTTAGCTCACATCCAGCATACACCTCTAGCTGTGGCCTAGAGATTGTCACATGAGTCAGTTCCCTACCCTGCCCCCAAAGACAGAAGAAAATAGATGTCTGAAAAGAACATATTAATATTTTTAGTGTTTGCATCATTTTACACTACAGATCTATTAACATTTGCTGTACTCTTAAAAACAAGAAGGTGGTGTATGTTAAGCAACGATTGGGTGCAGGACATGAGAGTGCATGGCTAAAGGCCTGACAGTTGAGAGGTAGAGGGAGGAAGACTGCTTCAAGTTCAAGGCTAGTGCAATCAACATAGACAGAGTCTGCTTCAAACAAAACAAAACAAAACAAAACAAACCCCCAAAAAACTTACACACCAAAAAAAAACCCATATAAACCAACAACAAACAAACAAAAATTCCCTAAAAACTAAACCTGCCTCTCATCCAAGAGCTGCTTTAGTAGATTCTGCATGTTCGCTGTTTATCAGGCTCTGTCTCTGAGATTCTAAAGTCTCCTACATTCTGCAACCAGCCTAATGTGGTATTGCACTTACCCACTATGGTCTACAATCGCCAAGTCTAACCCAGAGCTCAAAAGATTGCAGAGAGCAGCGTCTGGGTTTGTATTATCTCTTACAGGTTTTTTTTTCCCCCACCTTTCTCTGTCTCTGACATATCTCCTGCTACTGTCTTTAAGTGTTCCCTTAGCTGCTGAGCGAATGCGCTTCTGTCTCCAATGGGTCTCGAGTGAACCTATAAATGATTAAGGATGCACTAGCTCTCAGGAGGGTTGCCGCGATTCCCTGAAGAAGCGGTAGCGCCTAGAGACCTAGTCGTACAATTTTCCTGCGCTGTTGGCCTAGCTTTGAGGATGAAGTCGCATTACTCAGCAGTGAACAGTGTAATTACTCACAGCAGTTCGCCTGGTGGCATATGACATCCAATTTACAGAATTAAAGGTAATGTGATTCAAATGAAAAATAGGTGATTTTTAAAGAATGAATGGCCAGCTCAACTATTGGAAATGTCTGGGTTAGAGTCTCTATGTTTGATTTTTATAAGGTTTTTATTTTTAATTAATAAATTTGGTCTGGCATGGTGATATATATATATATATATATATATATATATATGGCATTGGGCTATGCACAGACAGTCTGGTTTCCAGTTGAGGCTAGATGTTGAACCCCGGGACCTGGTGGTGATAATTTACCTACATGGGATGGAAGGAGTTCTCTCATGTCTCCTGGAACCCTGGCTCCTGTCGAAGTTACCGCCCCCACAGCCCCCACAGGAGAAGAATGGTTAGTAGTCACATAGGCAATGTCCCAAGCTTCTGACCTTCAGGCTAGACTCCTCCCCAGTTACCTAGCAACAGTAAAGATAACAGCTCACCATAAGAGGGGCTGCATTATGGAAAACAGAAGAAAATCAAGAAAGATGAACATTTGTGGACACTTCATTCCTCCTTANAATAAGGAACATAACCCCCATGAAAAATTATAGGTACAGCGACAAAATTTAGAGCTAAGATGAAAGGATGGACTATCCAGAGAG
>NC_034600.1:47104439-47111862 GCF_900095145.1 Mus pahari | reverse complement strand
GTAAGAGGGGCTGCTTGGCCCCACCTCTCTTTCTTACTCCCCTTATTCTCCTCTCTCCTCTTCTCTCCTCTCTTCTCTCCTCTCTCTTTCTCTCTCTTCCTCTTAATCTCTAGCCTGCCTTCTCTCTCTCCTTTTCCCCCTTCTCTCCTCTTGGACATGGCTGGTCTTTCTCTCTTTTACCTTTTCTCTTTCCCCCTGCCTTTCTACAATAAAGCTCTAAAAACCACAGACTGTCTCTGTTCATCAAGACCCGCTGCACTTACTCTTGTCTGCATGGGAACCTCTCTCCCTATACTGTCACTCCTATAACCCCTGGGGCTACAGAGTTTTGCCCTGGGGCCCCAGGTCGGGAGATACCCTTTGTCCACCCCCTGTCAAGTGGGTTCAGTGGCTTAGATGCTTACCCAGGGCCAAGTGGAAAGTGTCTGGCAGCTCTCTCACGTCTGCCTGCCCAGAGCACAGGAGGCACTCTGGCCGGACGTTGGCTATCTTCCCTCCCCCTCTTTCCCTGACCCCTTTAATATATATATATATATATATATATATATATATATATATATATCTCCAAGACTTGGGGAGGCTAAGGTAAGAAAATCATATTGAGTTTGCGGCCAGTTTGTATTACATAGTTTTAGGATAGACAGGCTACATGCTAAGATTCTCTTAAAGAAGGATCAGTGGGAGGATGGGAATCAGAACATGTTCTTTAATTGTCAGTCAAAATACAACCCTCCATGAGTTTTGAAGTCAAATTCTCAGGTCTATTGGGACTAACCCGTCTGAAAAGATAAAGAATAAACAGGAAATAACAATATTCTATAAAATATGCTAAGGATAGAAGTGGATGCTCACAGTCATCTATTGGATGGAGCACAGGGTCCCCAATGAAGGAGCTAGAGAAAGTACCCAAGGAGCTAAAGGGGTCTGCAACCCTATAGGAGGAACAACAATATGAACTAACCAGTACCCCCTAGAACTGTGTCTCTAGTTGCACATGTAGCAGAGAATGGCCTAGTCGGCCATCAATGGGAGGAGAGGCCCTAGCATTAGAACTGCTTTAAGAAGTATTTTAAAGGCGCAACAAGGTAGTCAAGGTCAGAAAAATCAAGATGTTTGCTGCCAAGCCCGTCTACCTGAGTTCAATCCCCAGCAGAAGCAGCAGAAGGTGGCAAGCAACGCTAGCAATTGTCTCCTGATCTCTATACGCATATCAGGGCACATAATCCCCTCAAAAACACACGCACATGCAATAAATCAATACATTTAATTATAAAAAGAAAACCTGACCTGGACCTGTGAGGTGATTCACTGGGTAAAGGTTCTTGTCACGGAGACTGAAAACATGAGTTTGAGCTCTGTGATGAGCCACATCTTGTAAATAACTCTGATCTTCCCATATTCCATGTCCCTCCAGTGTACATTAGTACAGGCACACCCTCTACACACACACACACACACACACACACATACACACACACACACATACACACACACACATACACATACACATACACACACACATACACACACATACACACACACACATACACATACACACACACACATACACACATACACACACACATACACACACATACACATACACATACACACACACATACACACACACACATACACACACACATACACATACACACACACATACACACACACATACACACACACGTACACACACACATACACACACATACACACACACACATACACACACACATACACACATACACACACACATACATACACACACACACACACACACACTAAATAAAATTAATTTAATAAAGAATATAATATAGACTTTGAGTCTGAATCATTATTCTGGGAGCTTGGGATAGGAGGAAAACAGCCCATGGTACAACAGGGATCAACAAAATTAATATAGTAAAAATGGCCATGTTACCAAAAGCAGTCTACAGACTCAATGCAGTCCCCATCAAAATTCCAACCTGGCTCTTCAGAGATCTTGAAAGGAGAAAATTTTTACTGCATATGGAAGCACATACTCATATGTACACACAAAGACCTCCCCCCCCCATTAATAAGATCGCTAAGAGAATCCGGAATAATAAAATAATTTCTGGAGGTGTCACCATCCACAATTTCAAGTTGTATTCCAGAGGTAGAGAAATTAAAGCAGCATGGTATTGGCACAAAAACAGGCACCTTGATCAATGACTTGAAGACCAGATGTAAATCCACACCTATAAAAGACCCGATTTTTGATAAAGAAGTCAGAAAAATAGGCTGGAATAAAGACACCTCTTCAACAAACGGCGTCAAGCTGGATGACTGTATGAGGAAGACATCAAATAGATCCATACTTATCACCCCTCACAAGACTCAACTCCAGTGGATCAAAGACTTTAACACAAAAACAGACAAATTGAACCTGATAGAAGAGAAAGAGGAGAATAGCTTGAACTTGACGCAGAAGACAACTTTCTGAACAGAACACCATAATATCAATGTGTCCTTATGAACTAAAAAGGTTCGGTATAGCACCTTCATTTGGACAAAGTGGCAGCCTATAGAGTGGGAAAAGATTTTTATCCATTGTACATTTGATAGAGGGCAAATATTCAAAAATATAAACATAAAGAACACCCAACATTAGATATCAAGAAAGCAAATAACCAATTTAAAAATGGGATGCAGATGAATGGGTGAAAACTCACATAGAGTTCCCACACTTTTCAAGCCTGTGTTTATATCATTAAATTTCTGTGATTCCTTGAAGTTACAAAACATTTTTCATTAGTTTTGATTTGTTTTAAATTGTAATTTATGATTTACTGAAGATTAAAACCATTGAAAACCTGAAAAAAAAAATGGGATGCAGATCTGATCAGAACATTCTCAACTGAGGGGAACTCAAGTGGCCGAGAAACACCTACGTAAATATTCTACATCCTCAGCCAACAGGTTAATGCGGATCAAAACTTATTTGAGATTTCATTTTACACCGGTCAGAATTACTAAAGTCAATAAAACAAATGAGAGCTCATGCTGGCTATGACGTAGAATAGTGGGAACACTCATCATTGCTGGTGGGAGTACAAACTTGTATAACCACTATGGAAATCAGTGTGGTGATTCCTCCACAGAATGGGGATTGTTCTACCTCAGGCTCCAGCTATACTACTTGTGAAGTGTCCTAAAGAGCACCTCATCCTACCACAGAGACATTTGCTCAACCATGTTCATTGCTACTGTATTCATAATAGTGAAAAACTGGAAACAACTTAGATATCCCTGCACAAAGGAATGGATAAAGAAATGTGATACAGTTATACAATGGAGTAGTATTCATGAAACTTGCAGGTAAATTGATGGAACTAGAAAAAAAAAAGAAAGAGAGAAATCATCTTGAGTGAGGTAACCCAGATGCTGAAAGACAAAAATGGTATGTACTTGCTTATATGTGGATATTGCTTGTTAAGTCAATCAATGATAAACAAACTACAATCTATAGAACCAGAGGTTAGATAGAGAGTAAGGGGCTAGGAAGAAATAGATAGACCTCCTTAGGAAAGTGGAATACATAGATATGGATGGATGGGGGAGAGCTGACGTGGGAGTTTTAAATGGTGAGAGGAGGGAAGAGGGCATGAAGGAAGGGATATGGGAGAGAGAACTCAAATTAAATGCCATTTGAAGGGTGGTATGGAACCTAACGAAGTAGGCACTTCCTAAAATACATACATATATGATCTAAATGAAATTGCCAAATACAGGGGAGGCAGAGTCCCAACTGACCAACCCTTGTCACCAAATGAAGCTGCCAGTACGAGAACTGGATTATAGCTACTTGTGTTTGTTGGCCCAAAGGTTTCCATAGGAACTCTAAACAAACCAGGCTGTTGCCAAAGATATCGGTTGTTCTCCACAAACTGTCAGCAAGGCTTCTGGGGATACCATCTGCACGACTCACTGATCATCGAGAAATCAAGCTGGTGACTACATAACATAGAGCCTTCACCCCTGTATTCTAGGGACAAGAAGGCACTCTGCGTGCTACCACAAAAAAAAAAAAGAAACGTAAGTACCAATCCAGACACAATTGCTTTGACTTACAATGGTGTCCTGCCTGCAAGATAAGCCAGGGCAATGGCAGTACAAAGCTTGTGGGTGTAACCAAGCGATATCTGACTGACTTAAGGCCCATTCCATGAGATGGAACTCATACCCCAACACTGCCTGGGTCACCAAGAACGTAAGACTGGATAGCTCCGGAATCTAGGGGAAACCCAAACGCTACTCTTCTTAAAAAACATAACAACCATCACCAGCAACAAAACAATAACAACAACAACAAAACCCCCAAATCCCAAACAAAAACATAGCAATAAAATGACTCTTAATAACATTCTACTGTACTCATAGATCGATACCTTGCACAGCCTTCATCAGAGAAGCTTCCTCCCTTAGCAGATGAGAACAGACACCGAGTCCAAGAGCCAGGCATTATGCAGAGAGTGAGAGACCTTGGAACAATGAGCCATAAATGGGAGGTCTCCATCAAATCTCTCTATACAGGGTTCAGGGATCCCTGTCCACATACCCGTGAAGAGGGGACAGAGGATAAGATCCAGACGGGATGGAAGACACCGAGTAAACAAGGCCTCCTAAACATAGCAGGAGTAACACACATAGGAACTCATAGAGACTGATACCATTCACAGGGCCTGTACTAGGTGGGGCCCTAGAGCCAAAACGTGAACATCTACCCCCTTCCCTAACCCAGAAGCAGCTTCCAATTGATAGTCACTCAGAAACACAAACTTACTTTCCTCCAAGATAGTCTTACTGAGAGAACAAGCTCTTCTTAAGGGAAGGCTGCATGCCCAACAGTAGATTGTCAACAGAAAACCAACTCAACTGTATCTTTGTAGGTTTCTGGTCACATAATGTTGTGTCATGACCTTTTCTCTCTCCTTCCTTCCTTCCTTCCTTCCTTCCTTCCTTCCTTCCTTCCTTCCTTCCTTCCTTCCTTCCTTCCTTCCCTCCTTCCTCCCTCCCTCCTTGCCTCCCTCTCTTCCTTCCTTTCTTCCTTCTTATCTATGTATCTATTGATCTATGTATCTATGTCTGCCTATCATCTATCTATCTATCTATCTATCTATCTATCTATCTATCTATCTATCTATCTATCTAATCTGTCTGTCTTCTCTCATTTTATCCTATAGATCCTTTTCATACACACGATGGCCTCCAGTTTAGTGTTTTTATGGAATGTCTGAGTGGCTCTCGGTTTCTTGTACATTCTCCTTTTCCTTTTTGTTTGTTTTGTCCAATTCCGATGTGTTAGTTTTTGTTTTATCTTATTATATTTCATTATTTATTATCACTAGAAACCAGTTTATTTTCTAGTGAGTGACAGAAAAGGGGGGGTGGATCTGGATGGGCGGGAAGGGGAGGAGGGGCTGGGAGGTGTAGAGGGAGGGAAAACTGTAACCAGGACATATTATGTCAGAAAAATATATGTTTTCAATCAAAGGAGAAACATGAAAAACAGAAAAATTTTAAGTCGATCTCCTAATCTGCTACAGATAATTTTTGTTGCATTTCTTGACAATAAATGTGACATTTCTTGATATTTAGATTTTAAAATTTTTTTGTGAGGCATATTTTATTATCTTATTTGATGTGTTCCTGTATGGATCTCACCATGAGCCATGTGTGTGCAAATGCATCAGATCCCTGGGTCTGAGGTACAGGCTCTGAGCTGCTGCGCTGATGCTACAGAACCAAATCTGGATCCTCTGTGAGAACCGATGCTCATGAGCACTGAACCTACCTCTCCAGGTCCAAATTCAGATTAAAAACAAAACAAGACAACAACAACAACAACAACATCCCAGCACTTGGGAGACTAAGACTGGAAGATCAGGATTTTGAGAACAGCTTGGATCCCACCGCAAGACTCTTTTTCAAAAACAAAACAAAAGAAGGAAGTGTCATATAAACAAATTTATATTGTTTATCATTAATCTAAGTGTGTGAACTTTCAGATTTCCCCAAGGAAAGCCCCTCAGAGGCATTTCTCTTCTAAAAGTCTGACTCTGGAGCAAACACTAACACAGGGAAGGTCTTGGGCCTGGCAGGCAAGATGGTACCTTGGCTCTTGTCCCTAGGTCTTTATTCTCAGGCTCCAGCTCCCTCACTTGCATCTTGCCTTAGTACAAACTGCTGTACCCTTCCCTGGATGATGCCATTCACATTTCATGGCTAATAAACACCAGTATAAATAGAACTCATAAATCAGCCTGGTATGTTGGTGTTTCTGTGCCCTCTGTCCTTAGGAGGCTGACGCAGGCAGCGGGGACAAAAGTTCAAAGCCATCTCAGGTAAGTAAGAATCCATCTCAAAACCCCCCAAAAGCAAACAGAATAAAGTTCACAATGAGTCAGAGATACAGACACTCCTTCCCCATCTACTGAGGCTTGTTCCCGGGAGGAGAGTCTAAGCCCTCCATTGTGTGGAGCAAAATGACACCTTAATCTTAGCACTAGACAGAGAGTATTGAAAGTATAGGGTTCCAGGGTTTCCCTATCTTTACATACAACATCTTTAACCATACACAGTAGAGAAGTTTGACCAAAGGCTGCAGAGATGGCACAGCAATAGACTACAGTTGCTGCTCTTCTAGGGGACCTGAGTTAGGTTCACGCAGTTCACGTTGGGTGGCTCACAACTATATAAGCTCTAGGAGCTCAAAGACACATGGCCTTTGAAGTTACCTGTACTCATGTGTGTATATATCTACATGCAGACTCACCCACCAACATATAATTAAAAATGATAAAAATATATTTATTTAACTAGAAAGAGAATTTGACTAGATCCTTGTGATGGTTTGAATATGCTTGGCCCTGGAAGTGGCACTATTAGGAAGTGTGACCTTTTTGGAGTGTGTCACTATGGGCATGGACTTTAAGACCCAAGTTATAGCTGCCTGGAAACAGTTTTGAGAAAGGCATATCAGACATTGTGCATATCAGATATTTGCACTATGATTCATAGTAAGAACAGAACTATAGTTATGAAGCAGCAATGGAAATATTTTATGGTTGGAAGGCACCATAAAACAAGGAGCTGTATTAAATAAAGGGTTGCTAATAGACATGGTTTCTATCTTCTCACTCTAAACAAACAAACAAACAAGCAAACACACACACAAATAATCTAAAATCCTTTACGTTAGAAATCAAAAAGGGCTGGGCAATGGTGACTCACACCTTTAATCCCAGCACTTGGGAGGCAGAGGCAGGTGAATTTCTGAGTTCGAGGCCAGCCTGGTCTACAGAGTAAGTTCCAGGACAGCCAGGGCTACACAGAGAAACCCTAGCTCAAAATCATCCTTAGTGAGGTAACCCAATCACAAAAGAAGTCACTAGATATG
>NC_034600.1:47098695-47104039 GCF_900095145.1 Mus pahari | reverse complement strand
CAGAAGATGGCCTAATCGGCCATCATTGGGAAGAGAGGCCCCTTGGTCTTGTAAACTTTATACCAGCACAGGCGAAGGCCAGGGCCAAGTAGTGGGAGTGGGTGGGTAGGGGAGCAGGGGCGGGGGGGTTGGTATAGGGAACTTTCGGGATAGCATTTGAAATGTAAATAAAGAAAATAATAATAAATAAATAAAAAAGAAAAAAAGGGGGGGCGTAGGGTGAGTCAACGGGTACAAGTAGATTATAAAATCGAAGAGTTAAATCTGGAGTTAGAGCTGGAGCCCTCTCTCTTGCTGGCAGGTGTCTACAAGTCCTGAAGTCAGGAGTCAGGCAAGAGGCTGGAGACTCCGGGTGCAGCCTGAGTGGATCCCATACCCACCAATCTCACCGTGAAAAAGAACAGAGGTTTGTTTAGCTCATGGTTCTTCAGGAATGAAACATGCTGCAGAAAAGGCTGGCATCAAGAAGCAGTACCCAGAGCCCTAGGGAGCTGCCTTCTGCCTTCCTGTGTACTGCAGAGTGTGTTGCCCAATTACTCCGTAGGGTAAACTTCCCCTCCAATCAGATTACCCCTTAGCAGGAGGTTGCCGTGTGTCTGTGCCTGCCAGTTGATAGTGACCTCCCTAAAATGCCCCTGGATACAAGAGATTGAAAGTAGTTCATGTGGAAGAAGCACTCCCTGTCGTTGATCCCTGCTCCCTAGAAAGCTGGCTTTTGGGCTTTGCAGAGCTTTCTGCTGGAACCCAGTTAACAGCATCTAAACGGGCATCAGAAAAACAGGAGCTGGCAGGTTTTTTTCTGAGTTGGAGAAAATACAGTAATGTAAAATAACTATTGAAGTTAGTGACTTAAAACAATGTTAATTTTTTTTTTTTTTTTTTTTTTTTTTTTTTTTTTTTTTTTTTTTTTTTACCTTTTCTGTGTTCTGAAATTCTCATCAAGAGGAAAAAAGTAACCATTTAAAAAAATCTATTATTTGGAAATTGGGCAGTTAGCTTCTTTTAAAGTAAATTCAAATGTTTTAAAATCCTGCCAGCTGGGACTGGGGCTGTAACTCAGTAGGATAGCCTTTGTCTAGCACACAGGAGGCTGCAGGTTCAAGCCTCAAGCTTTCCAGAAGAGGAAAAAAGCTTGTTAGTAAAATCTGACGTATGTATCACTTTAAGAAATATGCTCCCTTTAATCCCAGCACTCTCGACGCAGAGGCAGGTGGATCTCTGAGTTCGAGGCCAGCCTGGTCTACAGAAGTTCGAGAACAGTCAAAGCTACACAGAGAAACTCTGACCCCCCAGACCCCCCCCAAAAAAGCCCCCAATAATCTATGTCATTACAAATGAAAAAAATACAAACACTCAGGACATCAACATGCAGAGATTAGAACTGTTAATGTTTTGCTAAGGTCTCCACACTATGACATACAACTATTCAGATTTATAAAGGATCTGACTTTATACAGATTGATTTCATATTCTCCCTTCAGTTTATAAACATCAACTGAGCGTGACAAAATGAGAGCTAACCAAAAGGTGTTGAGATATTGTTGCAGAGTGATTACTATATGGGGTTTCCTTTTGTACTGGCTGGTTTTGTGTGTCAACTTGACACAGCTGGAGTTATCACAGAGAAAGGAGCTTCAGTTGGGAAAAAGCCTCCATGAGATCCAGCTGTGGGACATTTTCTCAATTAGTGATCAAGGGGAAAGGGCCCCTTGTGGGTGGTACCATCTCTGGGCTGGTAGTCTTGGGTTCTATAAGAGAACAGGCTGAGCAAGCCAGGGGAAGCAAGACAGTAAAGAACATCCCTCCATGGCCTCTGCATCAGCTCCTGCTTCCTGACCTGCTTGAGTTCCAGTCCTGACATCCTTTGGTGATCAACAACAATATAGAAAGTGTAAGCTGAATAAACCCTTTCCTCCCCAACTGCTTCTTGCTCATGATGTTTATGCAGGAATAGAGACTCTGACTAAGACACCTTTCAAGGACACTTAAGTTTCTCGTTTGTCCCAGGCGTGGTCTTGTAGACTTTCCGCAGCCTTTGATTGATTTCTTTTGTCTTTACTGTTTGTGTCAGTAGCAACTGCTACAGCAGTGCTGAGGAACAAGGCCCTTCCAAACTCTACTGTGTTGCAGGCTCCTCTCTCAAGTGTCAGCCCGTGACCTGAGAGGGGCTAGACTGCTCTTGCTTCCCATTGTAACTTGGATCCACTTTGCCCTGTGTAGCTCACTCTTTCTTCTGGGATCCAGTAGATTAAGTCTTATTTTTCTTATATTGGCAGGAGTACAAGACACTAAAAATGCACACTTCAAGTGTAGTTGTTGTCTTCTTCTTCTTCTTCTTCTTCTTCTTCTTCTTCTTCTTCTTCTTCTTCTTCTTCTTCTTCTTCTTCTTCTTCCTCCTCCTCCTCCTCCTCCTCCTNCTTCCTCCTCCTCCTCCTCCTCCTCCTCCTCCTCTTCCTCCTCCTCTTCTCCTCTTCTTCCTCTTCTTTTTCTCTTCCATTTCCTTTTCCTCCTTCTCCTTTTCCTCCTCCTTCTTCCTCATGTACTTTCACATAATCTATTATTTGGCACAAGCTATGGGTATACCCAAAGTCACAAGGCTGTAATGCCTACTCCACTGGATTTGAGGCTAAAGGAAGCTCCACCTACAGCAAAAATTGAGCCGTATCTTCCTCTCTTGCAGACTGATGGCTGGGGACACTTGTGAAGAGTAGTGAAATCTACTCAATTCCATTTTTTTTTTTTTTAAATTGAGCATAGTTTGTTGTGTAAAAATTTTGAAGTAATTACGGTCAATTGATGCAATGTAATTATATTTTCACTCGCAGATATTTCCCTTATGACTTTTTTCATGAGTGAGTTACTTTCAGAAGCTGAGGGGGAGAAAAACGGATAGATAGGAGGGCTCACACTTCTCCGCGCTGAGGAGGAGGCTAAGGCTCACAGATGGCCATGGTTTGTTTTTGTTTTGTTTTATTTTTTTAAAGACATTTTTTAAATTTGTAATTTACATATGTGTGTGGAGTCCAGAAAGGGGCATCAGAACCTCTCGAGTTGGAATTACAGTCAGTTGTAAGCCTCTAATATGTGCCTAGGGAGACAAACGCTAGTCTTCTGTAAGAGCAGTTCATACTCTTAACCACTGAGCCACCTCTCCAGACCCGATTGCCATGATTTTTAAAGCCAGCCTGGTTAACATAGTGAGTCCTGGGTCATCCTGGCCTACAAAGTGACATCCTGCCTCAGTTCTCTCCCTATCAACAAGCAAAAGAAAGCAAAACGAAGGAACAAAAAAACCCAAAAAAACAAAAAACAAAAAAAACAAAAAAACAGGCTCTTAATAGCTTTTACTTTAACATATTATTCTGCAACTGATTTTTCTGTCAGTGATGAGGGCAACAATATCTAGCTCTAATCCTCTTTCATTACCAACTTCCTTCATAAACCAGAGGAAGTTTAAACAGACCAGGCATGGTGGGGCACTCTTGTGGTTTTATCAAGTTTGAGATGAAGGCAGGAGGGGCAGGAATTCATGGTCATTTGACACTCACTATACATAATGAGCTTAAGGTAGGCCTCAAGGAAACCGTTTGGAGCAATACATTTAAAGATGAGGTATTCTCTACACAGAAAAATGGAAAGGCCAAAGGTACCAAGAAAGTCAGGGTTTGGGCAGCTGTAGCCCCGCAACCTGCTTTTAGGTATCTGAAACCAGGGAAAGAGGAAGCAGGCACTCGGACTGCTCTGATGCCAAGCAACTTTGCAGGATCCTGTCAGCGGAGGCTCTTACACTTTCCTAATAATGAAACTTTTACAACACTGTTACTCGCAAGAGAATACTCCTGTGTCTTCCTCAGCTCATCCAAAGACTTTGTGCTGTTGCCGCTGCCATGAAAGGTTCTACAGTTTCCACCTGAGCAGCCTGGAAAGCTCCCAGTCGACTTTTCAGGGGGGATCCTTCCTGCTCAAAGGCATGGTTTTTCCAGTCCAGATCGTCTCACGTGCTTGCCTCTCTCCTGAAACAAGTGCGTGCCTGTGTGTGTGTGTGTGTGTGTGTGTATGCCCATCCTTTCGAGGGAAGGGTCTCCTGTGAGGCGTGAGCAACTCAGGAGTTAGGAGTTATAGAAGGTCACCCATAACTTCAGCTGAGTCCCTGCCTCAGCTCTCTGTCCTTGTCCTGAGAATTTGAAGACTGACATTCGAGGGTTGAGGAAGGATGAGTTTGAACAGAAGGGTTTTTAATACAGACAGAAAGCAAAAAGAAGAAAGCTGGAGCACCTACTGAGGAAGCAGAGCTCCAAAAGCCAGCCTTGCTGTGGAGGGGCCCCAAGAGACGAGGGGAATAAAACCAACATTGTTTGTCTAAGGGCTTTTTATAGGACTTATGGCAGAAACTTGGATAAAGACTGGGTAAGTTGTTTTGATACTGCTTAGTCCTCTGAGTGTCTCACTGGTTGAGAGGATGGAAGGCCTACATGATCTATGCATGTCCCCCAGGCCCAGTCACAGAGAGGATAAGGTACTCTTCACGTTCAAACATGTTAAAGAGCCTTCCTTCCCATCTTGGACTTATCTTTACTGCCTGTTGACCCTGACTATCTGCTGGCCATGATCCTAGACTGGCATTGCTAGTCATGAGTACGTTAACCTTGCCGCCCCAACTTAACCCATGGTGTGTGTGTGGGGGGGCCTACCAATTGTTAATTACTCTATACTTTTTGATTTGGTATTTATGTGACAAGTGTGTAGTTTTGCCATGGAACTAATTCCTACCACAGACGCCAATGCATAGCTACTGTTGTTAATGGTTATCTCTTAGGCTCCTCTTCTAATGGTGTGACCCGAGGCATTCTCTTTCCTGAAATAGGGGGCAGGCTTTTCAGAAGTGAAGGTTAGCTGGTGACAGTTGGATTATTGAGAAGCATGTTCATACAGAAAGCAACAATGCCTTGTGTGTGCTCCTCAGGGGGTGTGAACCAGTCAGCCTGCCAGCACTGGCCCAGAGCCTTGCTATTTCTCTTATCTGGTCACATTGGTTATCTCATACCCAGCATTTCCAACCTTTGTTGTTGTTGTTGTTGTTGTTTTTAACCTTATCCCAACGACTGAGTTATATATCCAGTCCCTGCTCTCCTCTCTCCTCTCCTTGATGTTTTTGAGGCTGGGCTCCAGATACCTCAGGCTAGCCTCGAACTTGCTTGTAGCCTAGGATAGCCTTGATATTCAGAGTCCTGTGTTTCTGTATCTTACACACTGGAACTGCAGCATTGGTCAGTGTCTACCAAATGATGCACGTCAACTCCTTCCTTCCTTCCTTTCTTCTTTCCTTTTTTTTTTTTTTTTTTTT
>NC_034600.1:47075109-47098424 GCF_900095145.1 Mus pahari | reverse complement strand
TTACCTTCATTTTTTATTTTTAATTTTATTTGTGAGTGTGAGAGAGACAGAGAGAGAGAGAGAGAGAGAGAGAGAGAGAGAGAGAGAGAGAGAGAGAGAGAGAGCAATTGCAAGCTCAGGAGAGGGAATGTGAGAGATTGAGAGACAATATAAAATCCTGTCTAATTTATTCTTCTGCTATTCGGCAGTACCACACCTAAAACCGCCTAGACAGTAAAGAAAAATATGCTAAGGTTGACAACCTTTTCGTTGGAAGTTTGCTAATGTCAACATTTCAGGAGGCCAGTGTGCCAAGTGGATCGAGGAAGTAGATTTGCACCACGTGGGATATGTGAGCTACTGGCTCAGGTTTAAAGCAGCGCTGCTGCTGCTGCCATGCACACACCTGGTCCTGTCGGAATGCAGCTGAGATTGGGCCTGGCACCGTGTTGGCCTATGATGTAAGCTAAGATTGATCTATTTGGACAGATTATGACTTCCTCAGAACTGCAAGCCTCTAATATAGGCCAACTGTTCATGCCACCTTCTGCCAATTTTACCATGCAAAACCTGTAGAGATTGAGCAAGTTTTGTTATGCATTTTTCTCTTTCACAATCTTTCTACGGAACAGAAATAGGTGTGTACAGTCCTGATTTATACTTTGGGCTGGCCCAGAACTCTATCATAGAATCTGTTTGCGTTGAACTTGCAGCCATCCTTCTGCTGAGAAAAGGCAGGGGGCCCTACTCAGCTGTGTTCTTATCTACCTCTTTAATCTCTTTATTACTGGGGTCCTACGTTCGATGTCTCGTTTGTTGCCATAGCCCTGTTCCTTTCATGTTTCCACATAGTTGCATGACACATGATTAATATTCAACCTTCTGGTGAAAAAGAAGAAGACCCACTAAGTGGTGATTCCAACTTCCATTGTGGAATACTCTGACCATAGCTGATTTCAAGATGCTAATACGAAATCACTGAATGTGGAGCTGGAAAAGAAGTGCACAGGTGGATTGGAAAGTTTAGGGGTGCCAAATGCAGCATCCCACTGCATCCAAATTGTCCCACTCCTTGCAACAGCATTCTTCACTCCTATTTTCTTCCTAAGCTCAGTGTCTCCAGAATTCCAGACTCGGTGTTCACCCCTCCAATCTCTATGCTCTTACGTTTCCATTTTTGCTCCATGGAATGTTACAACCCCCCCTCCCCCATCGTTTAGCAAGTACCTGCTGAGTGTGGTCTGTGTTTCCCACATCAGCTGAAATAGAGCAGAAAGGCCATTGAACAAGAGCAGATTATCTACGCTTAGAGCCTCTTAAAAAAGGAGGCCAAATAGTAAGTGCAGTAGGTGCTGTTACTGGGGCAAGCCCAAACGTCACGCACCTGTAAGCAGGCAGTCTGTCCCTGAAAGTGTCACACTGTGATCAAACCAGGCAGATTGAAGACATTATTTCTTTGATATGATTTACTTCCCATAGAAGATTTATATTACCCTGGGTGCAGTCTTGAGAAATGGAGTCAGTTGGCTTACTACATCATTTTTGATGTTGACTTTTTTTTTTCAGTTTTGTTGTTTGTTTGTTTGTTTTGAATCAGCATTTCACTTTCTCACCCAGGCTGGCCTGGAACTCAACATGTAATGTAACCCAGTGTGGCCTCAAACTTTTATGTCTTCAGCCTCAACCTCCCTTGTACCTTATCTGACTAAAATGACTTTTATTTTCCAGACTAGCAACACATCAGTAAGTGTTGTGTTATACTCTCCTTATACGCACATGGTCCCTAAACACGCGGGTCAGTACTAGTCTCTAGATTTAGCATAAATTCTCATTGTCCCTTCATCTGCTAGCCACCATTGGCTGCCCAGGGCATGGGCCCTTGACCTGAAGTGGGCAGATCAGTTCTGCCCCACTGTGTTCAAATGGTACCTGTGTGAAATTAGCAGAGAAAAAAAAACCCTCGTTATTTAAAAGAATATAAAGTTGAGCAACAGAAATAGGGAGAGTGAGTTCTGATGGAACTGAACTTCTAGTCCAGTTCCTGAGGGCCCTGTTGTCTCTTGTTCTTCTTCAAATTGGTAACTCACCCATGTATGCTTCCCAATTCCATGAGTCAACAAATCCCATCTAGTCTTTTCTGGTTCCAGTCAGAGTTCTACCATACAACCAAATGGTTCCTGATAAGTAAAATGAGCCAGCACGAGACTCCTGAAAGGCAAGGCTAGATTGTGACTGCCAGGCAGCGAACAATGCACCTAGAGATAGGTATTTGCTCCACAGCATCCTGAGCTTACCTACCTGGCAGACCATGGACCTCGCAGCTGTAAACCAGAGGATATCTCTGTTCTGGGAATTACAAGTTACTTGTAGAAAATACATCCAAATGACATGGTTGAAAACCACTGCACGGAGTGGTAAGACAAGATTGTATATAGGAGAGACGAATAGATTTTTCACTTAATAATTGTATTTCTGTACGTATAGGTTTATACTATTACACATTTCCTGTAAACTATTAAGGAACAGGAGCCTTTCTTCTTTGGATAAGAACACTGAGATTTTATAGAATTGCAAACAAATGGGATTATAACTTAGTGATAGAATACCTCCTTAGTAAATGCAGTGTCACACTCCATAAACTAAACAGCAACAAGAACAAGGGAAGGTTGCTGGGGTAGTGCTTGTCTGCAATGCTAGTACTTGGAAGGCTGAGGCAGGGGTATGGCTGAGAGTTTCAATCTAGCCTGCATTATAACCTAGGCATAGACCTATCCAAGGAGGCAAAAGACCTTTGTAAAGAAGACCAAGCACGCTAAGGGGGCTAGAGAGATAGCCCCCAGCTTAAGAGCAAGTACTGCTCTTTGAGAGGACCAGAATTTAGCTCCCAGCGCCGACACCAGGTGACTCCCCGAAGCCTGCAGCTCCAGCTCCAAGGGTGGCAATGCCACCTTCTGGCCTCCAAAGCACAAAATAAAAATTAAAAAAAAAAAAAATAAACCAAGGTATTGGAGAAAGGAGACCCTGGATGCAGGTAAAAGTGCGAAATATTTCATTTATGCCTAGCTTACAATACTGTGCTTTCAGTACATATTTTAGTAACACACACACACACACACACACACACACACACACACGATGCACAACGTGGATGTGCTGGTTTTAATTGTTTCATCCTGTTTCATATTTTGAAATATTTAAACATATCACACCTTAAGGGGCATGGCAAAAGTGAGTTTAGCTTTAAAACAAAAGCAAAACCGAAACAAAATGAAACAAACCAAAGCAAGAAAATAAAAAAAGAAATTAAAGGGGGAAAAAAAACCCACAAAAACATCAACGAAACAAAGCAACAACAATAAAAAAACCAAAACCAAAGGAGTTGGACATAGTGGCTTAGTCTGGTCTACACAGTGAATGAGTTCCAGGCCAGTCAGGGCTACATAGAGAGACTATGTAAAAAAATAAAATAAAATAAAATAAAATAAAATAGTAAAAAAATAAATAAAACAAAAAACAAAAACCCAACAACATCAGACAGAATAGACCACAGGAAAGCCTGATGTGGCATGAGTGGTATGTAAGATGCTTTAAAGGCATTTCGGATTCTCATACAGGAGAAGTGAAACCTTTGGGCAGACAACTATATGAGTCCCGTGAGTGAAGAGATGTTCAGCCTCCAGTAGTTCCATGCTGCTTACAGAAGAAGGAAGTAGTCAAGAATCCAGGAGTGAGAGCTAAAGAGGAAAGGAAAGTGCTTGTGTTGTCTGAGGGGGTCTACAGAAAAGCAGCCAGGAGGACTTGAACTTACGGAGGTCTTCATCCAGACTGCTCCTCAGGAAGAGAAGTGGTTATTGTGGCTGTGGTTAGAGTGGATCTAGGGAACGTGGAGGTGTGCTCTTCTTTAACTGCAGTGGAGGTGGCTGGACAAGACGGAATGCTTCTTGTCTGCCAGGCGAAGTCGTTGGGATGAAACTTACTCTCTGCGAGGCAGAGTTCCATCTGTCAGGGGGGAACCATGTCAGTCTTATTCTCCTGTCACCACACTCGGGCTCCGGAAGGGACTGAGGAAGGCTCTGAGCCATTTCAATTGCTCTTGGGCTGCAAGGAACAACGTGGATAGAGAGGTAGAAGAACCTACCTCTCTAATGGGCATCGCTACAGGAGGTAAGCATTGTTGGAACACCATTAGATGTTATTGGCAATGGGCTTTGTTGCCATCAGTTTTAAGGGCATGTTGAGGACTAGGGTAGGCTATACCTTAACTCTTATACCTTGCCTTGGTATCTGACTGCCTTAAGCAAAGGATTATCAGCCAAGCAGCCAGCCCCATCCTAGCCACGTGCCATTCCGAACACTCCTCTGGAGACTTTAGGAAGATTTACTGCAACCACCACTGCTCCTTGCCTCTGGGATGGAAGAAGCAATCCAGCTACCGAAGCGTAACTCTTTAACTTCTAACCTCACGGTCTCGGACATGAGTGTTTCAAATAGCTAGCACTGGATCTCTTGCTGCCACATGCCTTGGTAAACTCTAGATAACCTTGAAGACTTCTTCACCCACTATCGGCTGGAGACTAGTTTCCCTAGTGATCCCCTGGCCTGGGATTGGTGCCCACATGGTCCTGTATGAGGGAGGAACTGCCAGGATTGGTTCATACACTATTACCACATGTTTTCCTTTCCTGGCTATATAATCAGATTATTTGGCTCACTTTATTACAACATTAACCCTTAGTGAAGTCTCTTCAAGCGAGGCAGTGAAGGGAAACGGAAGGGCTTGGGTGGCCTGTGGATGAGATCCTGAGCGCTGGCTGTCAAGCTTCAAGGGCTATGGATCTGAGCACCTATAGGCCTCAGACCAGCCTCACAGTTTCACTGTAGTTAGGCTAAGGATCACTGTGTCCAAGGCCTACAAGGAGAGCTTTAACCCTGGAAAGCCCCACCTAACTGTCATGGGATGTATGCTGTCTTCCACTGTCACTAAATGCTGTCGGAAACTGAGGATTACAAGAGGAAAAAGCATGAGAATACAGACGTTAAAAAGGCTGGAGTTATATCGTAAGCCTCCAGCCTGAGTGTTTCCAGCAGTCAGTCTCTGCCTTGTAAAGGGTTTGAAATTCTAATACTTCTTCTGGGCGTGTCTGTTCAGCCCCTAGGCCCCAGGGTACTGACTCAGGCTTGCCAGCACAGGAAAAGCTTCCCCTGCTCACTATTGCTATCAGGGAAGATGAAAAGGTTCCGGACCACATGATTGATAACACCTCCTATATTCCAGACACTGCTTGGTCTTAGAATGCAAAAACAATATACCTGTGGTCTGCCCCGGGGAAACTTCTCAGAAATGATGCTAAAGAAAATTGCTTGGTGGAGCTGGTTCAGGTTCCTTAAGGCAGTAAAGGTGGACCAACTACCAGAAGCTTAAAGCAGGGCAGTAGAGAGGGGATCTCAACCGTATGGCTTTCCATGTTGCTCCAGGTATCAGGGCTGGAGAAACTTTCCCTTGCCTCTGCCCACAGAGGGCTGAGGTTTTGAGTAAGACCCAAGCCAGGTATCCCTGATTTAGGGAGTCCCCCCCCAGGCCAATTTCTTACGAACAGAGCTGGGAAGGAAGAACAGGAGAGACTTTGGAGTCTCCCAGAAAGGGCTTCATTTTCTAAAGAGCTCCTCAAATCTGGGAGAAACAAAAAAAAGCAAAGCAAAACAAAATAACAGAACGCCTATCACCTCACGGCACCACCAAAAAAAAAAAAAAAAAAAAAAAAAAAAAAAAAAAAAAAAAAAAAAAAAAAAAAAAAAAAAAAAAAAGAAAGAATTAAGGAAATGGGAGAGTCCTCCTAGAGTCATCTCCAGCCTTTCTCCCTTTGCCTGATGTGATTACAAGGAAAGACTTGTTCACTTTATTTATTTTTAATTCGCAAAGATTTTTTTCTTTTCCCCTCTTTCTCCCTTCCAGCCACTCCGGCTTGGGTTTCCATATGACTCATAATTCCTTCTGAAAGTGGAGTCGAATTCATAAAAGTGGTGGAAAGAGGAGGGGTGGTGGTGGTGGTGGTGGTGCGGGAGAGGCTGGGAGCTCCAGGGAGTCTTCACTACCTACACTGTCACTCAGCTCCCGGCGCGAGTGGCAGTCGGGGGTGGGGAAATCCAGCCTGCGCGGCGCGGATGGCGGATACTATTAAAGCCCCAGCGGCGCGCAGCCGGGCCCGGTGACCCGCGGCGGGTGCGGGAGGGTCTGCGGCTGGCGGGCGGCGCTGCAGCAGCCTGGGCACGGCCGCCGCCCGCGGGCGCGAGTGTGCGCGGGTGTGGGAAGGCCGGCGTGCGGGCCGCGAGGGGTGTGCGCGCGTGAGTCGGAGCGGGGCTCGCCCCTCGCCGGCGCCTGCCACTCCACGGCTGCCGATCGTTCTCCAGCGGTCCCCGGCCCCCTTCGGGCCCCTCGTTTCCCTACGGCTGTCAGTCCGGGCGGGGGGGGGGAGGGAGAAAGTGAGACTCGGTGTCATCACCATCCATTGTCAGAACGGGAGGAAATTAGAATCCAGCAGCGGCGAGCAGCAGCTGGGCGGTCACATCTGGGAATGCAAAGCCGACCTCCCCCTCCTCCTCCTCCTCCACCTCCTCCTCTTCTCTCACCCCGGATCACTTCCGAAACCACTTCGCCTTCAGCCCCTGCCTCGGCCAGAGGTTTCATTTTTAACTGAATATTTACGAAAGCTGGAAGCGTGCGAGGGGGGTGGGGTGGGGTGGAAATAGCGGCTGCTTCTTTTCCAGGGATTTATTTAATGGGGATGTGTTCAAGGCAAGAGAGAATTCAGAAGGATATCGACGTCGTGATCCAGAAGTCCAGAGCCGAGAAAGACTGCCTGTTTGCAGGTGAGTTCTTGCCTCTCGGATCCTGGGACCAGGAGCCAGCCTCCCCTCCGGCTACCCCATTGCCCAGATTTCTGACCGCGACGCGTGTAGCTTGGGGGTGTGGGGCGGCAAGTCCCCGTACCGGGTGCATTTGGAAATAGCTGCAGCGGCGTGAGCTGAAGCCTCAAGCGGAGGGGGGCACGACCCCCCTGCCCTCCCCCTCCTCCTGCCAGGCCAGGGCAGTCTCCGGCTCCGGGGGCAGAGCCCGCGCGATCAGAGTGCAGGGGCCGGGCGCTGGGTTCCAGCCATCGGCGGTGCCCGAAGCATCCGAGCCTTGCCTCCCCGCTCCGGCAGCCGCGGCCGAGCGGGGCGGGCTAGAGCCCAGCGGCTTTGCGCCATCGCCCGAGCGGCGGCGGCCGGGAAGGGACCGGCAGCGCTGCGTTGCGCTGCGCTGCTCCCGCCAGTCGCCGAGGCCCCCGGAGAAAGCAGCGCTGGGCCGAGCTCCCGCCCCCTCCGCTGCACCCGCTCCTCGGCAAGCGCGCAGGACACCGCCCCGGGGAAGGGATGGATTCCCGGGGTTCCCGAGCTACTCAGGCCCAGCCTGGGGGTCGCTTTGCGTCCATCTTTGCTCCCCGCCCCCCTCCCCCCCTCCCCCCCCCCCCAAGGCCGAGGGCAGTTCGGGCTTTGCAGCCTGAAGCCTGGCAGGGGCTGCTTCCGGCTGCCAGGCTGGGAAATTCCCGCTGTTGCCATGGCACCCGGCACTTGTTGCGGGGGGCGGCCTCCCGCTGCACCCCACAGGGTGCTCCGCATCCCCCTCCTGCACCACCCTGCTGGCCGCCCCTAGCTCTCTAGCCTTTGCTTTCCTCCCCATCGGGCCTCCTAGGCTCACACGAAAGAGCAGGTTCAAGACAGAATTGGGGTTAAAAACAACGCATCGGGGTGGCTTATAACATGACTTTCTGTTTCAGATTTCAGATACTCAGACTCCACCTTTACTTTCACCTACGTTGGCGGCCCCAAAAGGTATTTATGTGTATAGAGTTGCTTCATTTCCTGTTCACATGCTTGTGTTTCCTTTGTTCCTAGCGTCTTCCGTGTTTGGGTAATTTTTTTTGCTTGTTTGTTTAATCTTGGGACTGCTATCTAGCTGCATTCCTAGCCAGTTGTCTCCTGATTTTATATAGAAGAGGGAAAATAAATAAGAAGTTTTTTTTTTTTTTTTTTTTTTCTTAAGCTACTCTAACAGAGGATGAGCAGAACTCCACATACTGTTCTGCTTCAGTGGTAGATTGCTCTTTAGGCATTCTGGATTTGACACAGGCGACACGGTGCAAAATTGGTACATTGAGCATGGAGTGAAATACGTGAAAGACATACAAAGATGTCACAAAATAGCTTGATTGCCAGTGGTTATTTTGTCAACGTGTCTCTTTTCCATTTTCCTGAAGGTTGACATACACATGTGGTCTTCCCAGTTCTCCAGGCGTTTTTTTTTTTCTTTTTTCCTCCGCAAAAGAGTGGTTATTTTGCTTTTTCACATTTAGTTGTAAGAAAAGATTTTGGAGAGTTATATGTAGCTGGAGTGGATGGCTTTTCCTTTGGGGGAAGAATGAGAGATGCACATTTTTAGTAGTCAATTGTCGGGGGCTTTGATGCAGCTCAAAGGCAATTTTGAACTGAGGAAGAAGAATTTGCATCAAAAGTTTCTACACCTCGCTCTCTTCGTTTTTGTGGTTTGGGGTTTCTTGATCCTTTTAGAGACAACTGGTTTAAAAGAGCTGGGACTACTGACTCAGTCTATGGAGACTTTTCAGCCTAGTGCTGCTGTCAGGAGTCCACATTCAAAATAGCTTGACCACATTCCAAAATATCTCTTAGCTAATGGAAATATTTATGAATATAGAAATGGCGAAGAAGCTCTGGTCTGTAAATATCTTTTTAAATGTGTACCTTTAAAATACTTAGAATTTATGTTGCTTCATTCATCTCATAATACAATTTTAGAATGGTTATCCTATACCCAAATAAAGTCTCCCTAAATCCCAGGATTGGCCTCACATTGATCGACTAGTTGAGAATGTATCAGTGACTTATTCAGCTTCATTGCCTTTTGGGGGAGAGAATAAATTACATTATTTCCTAATTTCTGAGAGTACCATCATTTTTGTAATTATGGATCAAATTAAATTAGAGGGTGTTTGATTAAATTAACGCTGCTGCTACACTTAATATCCGAAGGACATTATTATATGACTGATGTCCTCTTGGATAACTATAAGGGCTAAAACATTCTTTGTGTCAATTGAAATCATTCCCAGGAAGTCGTCAGGTGGAGTCAGTTGTCACCTTTAGTGGATTGTGGGGACAGGGATATCCTAAGTGGGCTTTTCTTTGAGGTGTGTGTGTGTGTGTGTGTGTGTGTGTGTGTGTGTGTGTATCTTTCCTCTAGCCTAGCCTGGCCTATAACTCAGGGTAGTCCTCCTGCCTCAACCTTCCAGGTGCTCTGATTTCCAGTTAAGACACTTGTCTCAGTGTCTGTACCAGGAGGGGCACACAATGACTTTAGTCACTTACATCTGTTAGATGCTGCAGTTACGATTTTTTTTTTTTTTTATTTTATTAGCAATTCCTGAGCTAGAGTTCAGTAGCTGGAGGTGGAGAAGTTATGAATGTCTCCAGGATCATGTCTAAGGTGTTGGGATGAATAATGAACTAATTAAGATAACATCAGTTTTCCCTGTAGGAACAAGTAGCATGACTACTTTTAAAGTGAGAAATATTTCCTTTGCTATGTCATTCTGTTACGAGGTGATGTTTTTCTGTTGTGCCTATTTAAGTATCTGGGGCTTGTGTGTATAATATGGTAGAGCTCTGTGATTGCTTTGTTTTCTCCCAGGCTGGTTCTACAGCGCAACAAATATACAGTTGTTTAATACAGGATAATAAGAAATCTATATTTTATTTGTATAGTGGGGCAGAGATTTTCTCAGAAATATATTGTTTTCATTAGCCGTATTAGAGACCCACAGTTATTATCCGCTTTCCAACCTGCCATAGAGATCAGGTGTTTAAAATTAAAATAGCTTTGCTGGATTCTGATTTATTTATGTATTTTAAAAATTGATTTTGATCCAGTCCCTCTGTAATCCTGGCTGGCTTGGGATTCACTATAAAGATCACTCTGGCTTTGGACTTGGTGTTTGTCCTGCGTTTGCCTCCTGAGTGTTGGGGTTACAGTTGTGACCAACTACACCAGCTCTGTCTCGATTTATTGTGCTTACCAACTTATAGTATTGGATTATTGTTGTCATGGCAAATAAATTAGACTTCACCATTGAAGGAAGTCTTCTACAGTGGGTGAATTGATTTCAGCTGCTATTTCATTTAAACCATTAGAAATAATTTTCAGTTCAAGTTGTAGATAAAATTTAACATACCATTTAATCATACCTGACACTTTGTAAGAATGACTTACATGCCCCAAACATTATAAAAGGAGATCATTCACATTACTATTAAAAGAAAGAATATGGAACTTTCATGTTTGCTTTTGTGAACTTTAGTGTGTCTGTTGATAACTGGAAATGCAAATCGATGACTTGATGGTTTGGCTCGAGCATTGGCCTTATACACAGGGGCAAAGTACTGGTTAGTGTTGGGTATCCTGCCTTGGTGGACAGAGCTGAGGGGTGAGAATGAGGAAATACCTGGATCAAAGCTGGAAAAGTTCATGGGGTTCCTCTTCTTCACTTTCGGGTGTGTGGAGGCTCAGAGACAGTTCAACATGCCTTTAGTGGATCGTGGCAAGGTCCCATTAATGCAGTTAACTGAGGAGCGCCATGGTGTCCTGCCACAATGCTGGGGCATGTGCTGCTTCCTGTACAGAGGCTGTTTGACCTTCCTGAGGATGCAAACGGGGTCACATAAACAGACACAACAGACCACAGGGCTGTACAGACACTTGTAATGTTTTAATGTCTGTTGGTTGGGGAGAAGGGTGTTAAATATTGTAAACATTGCCTTTCCAGGCATCTACCTCTACTTAACATTTGTTCAATACATAATACTGTTTAACTCAATCGTTCTAGCGGTGGTGGTCCTTTAACAGCCCCTATCCCCACCCTGAATCCCAGTGCTCCTTGATTCTCAACGTTTGCTAAAAACAGACCTCCGCTGTCCACAATTTAGAGTTCATGCAAAAAGTCTTTTTTTTTTTTTTTTCTCTTACACTTTGTCATGCTTTCTGATCTTTTGGCATTTTCTTTTTCCTATACAAAGTAGCAGGACATTCCTTAAAACCTCAGAGGATGGGAGCTCCGATTTTGCATCTTGCCTGTGGTCAGACATAGAGTTAGTGCCAGAAGAAACAGAAGGGATAAAATGTGCGGGCACCAGATAACAGGGGGCTAGGAAAGCTGACTGAGTCTTTGGGGCCAGAGGTTATTAAAGTTCAGGGCAGAACGGAGTACACGGTTGCTTCGACTGCCCGACTGCAGATTGCTGTGGGGATTCCCTGAACTTTTAACCATGGAAAGATCGTGACAAATAAAACATGTTTTTAAAACCGCAAGAACTTCTGGTTGTTAGAAGTTTCGAATGGGCTGGTGAAATGGTGCAGCTGGTAAAGGCACCCGTCACCAAACCTGATGACCTGACTTCAGTTCCTGTACACACCTGTCCCCTGAAAGTGTCCTTCCGGTGTCTTATGGCTTGTACCTGAGCAGGTGTGTGCGCACAGGTGCAGAAAAAGTAAGTTAAAATGTTTAGAAAACAAGACAGGAAAAAAAAAGAAGAAGAAGAAGAAGAAGAAGAAAGACACTAAGGACTTCCTCTGACTCCCGTTAATGTATTAGTTTATGCTCTTAGAATTTTTTTTTATAGACATATAAAACGCACACATCCAAAGACTGGATTACATTCTTCTGAGAGGTCCCATTTCTTTTGTGTGTCGTCTCTGGGACCGAACACAGCATCTCTGTGCTCTGCAAGTGTCCTGCTACCACTAGTCTGCGTCCCTGCCCTTCTTTTTACTCTCTATATTAGTGTTTCACTGTGCAGGCTAGACTTGAACTCGCTCTATAGCCCCAACTAGTCTGGCCCTTGTGCGATTCGATTCCTGCCTCAGCTTCCAGAGGAACAGACATCACAACCTCGGGTCACTGGTGCTGGCTGAGCGGTCACAGTTTAGAACGTAATATTAATGCATTTCCCTTAGATAGGATGTGAACATAATGAAATGTTCGTTAAATGGAGGTATTTCCAGTCAAAAAACATGACTGCATCTTAAGGATTATAATATTTAGCTCTGTACCCCATTTTTTAATGGGGTTATTTGAATTTCTGGATTATAATATTTAAATGGAGTATACTGTATACCTAAAATATCAATACCTGGGAGTCTGAAGTAGAATTATAAGTTCCAGTTCAGTCTGGCATATGTATTGAAACCCCACCTTTAAAAAAATAGTATTTATATCAGAAATTATGAAATTCAAAGTGTTGTATTCAGCAGAAGTTGTGAATTTGCCTGTCTATGTGTAGCCTCAGTTTATGGGTAATTTTCCTTCATGACATCATCACGGGAGCATTGACATCTTTTGGAGCATAATTCCTTATCCAGGGATATGTTTTGGAGTCTTGTGTAATAGCAGTAGTGCACCTTGGAGCACCTGCTACCTTCTGTTTTACCTGGGTCCTTCCTTCTATACTTTTCCCTCCATCCTTTTCTCTTTGAATCCCTGGGCGTTATTCATTGCTGAGATGCTTGCTAAGGCAACATCTTCATCCCAGAAATCTTTCCTTGGAACCATTCCCTCTAAGGTCCTGCTAGATGTTTCTAAAAGCCGTGCCATAATCACAGATGCGTTCTACATATGAAGGGGGTTACGGCTTCCTCCATCCACAATACAGGGAGATTCCAGTAGGTTGATCTGCATGTGTAATGCGTGACCTACCCAGCACCCTGGTTTACCAAACACAGCACACTGCTAAGATTGGTTTCCCCTTATAATGGAAGGGCCGAGTGGAAGTCTCTGAGCATCACAAGAATGTATCTGATTATCTTGAGGGCTAATCTGGGAAAAGATAGAAATTAAAAAAGAGAAGGAAGTTTCCTGCTGAGTGTGTATTGGCTTTGCATTGTTAAAAAGTGGAAAGCTTAGGTTAAAACTTGCTACATTAGGGGCTGTCTGTTGTAACTGTTGCTTGCTTACGTATCTTTGTAAGCATTTTAGAGAAGGGCCTTTGTCTGATTCACTGTGCTTTCCCTTGCACCTCGAGCACTATCTAGTGCACTGTTTTTCTCCATAAGTAGATGTTTTAAGAATTATGAAATGAATGCTAAAAAAACCTGGCAAGCAAGAAAGAATTCTCTAACTTAAATGACCAAATATGGAGATACTTGAACACTCCGGAGAGCCCTCACTCTGGTGGTACCACTTGTAATATAATTGCATATGACTCCAATGGGAGAAAAGTTGTCTGGCCACTTCTGTTTTCTGTCTCTTACATTCAAGTTGCTTTGGGTGTGTGTGGAGTGTGTGTGTGTGTATCAGACAAATACATAGTGCCATTGTTTAAGATAATACTCCAGTTATTTGGTAGACTAGAAATTTGAACTCTTAGTCCAATTTAAAAAATGCAGGAGGAGTCTGGTCACCAAACCAAATTTCCAAGACATTCGAGTGTTAATTTCATATACACGGGTGGCTTTTGGGAGAGACAGTCTATACAATTGCAAAAGGGCATTTGTTTTCTTTGAATTTCATTAGTAGCAAAGTACCTAGCCTTTTCATATATGTAGATTTAGTGTGTGGATGTGTGGGTGGGTGTCCATGCCATGAACATGATGCAACTCACGCGTGGAGGTCAGAGGACCACCTTTGGCAGTCCGTTCTTTACTTCCACCACATGAGTTCTGAGCATAGAACGCAGGTTGCCAGGGTTAGCCCCGGATTCCTTTATCTACTGAGCCATCCTGCCAACCCTAGATGTCCTTGGAAAGGAGAGTGTATATAATAAGCACATGGGTTAGGAATCTGAATCTGAAGGGTGAATGAGGTAATCCAATCCTTTTTTTTTTTAAGACATTTTCTTTATTTACATTTCAAATGCTATCCCAAAAGTTCCCTATACCCTCCCCCGGCCCCTGCTCCCCTACCCACCCACTCCCACTTATTGGCCCTGACCTTCCCCTGTACAGGGGCATATAAAGTTTTCAAGACCAAGGGGCCTTTCTTCCCAATGATGGCCGATTAGGGCATCTTCTGCTACATATGCAGCTAGAGACTCGAGCTCAGTGGGTACTGGTTAGTTCATATTGTTGTTCCACCTACAGGGTTGTAGGCCCCTTCAGCTCCTTGGTTACTTTCTCTAGCTCCTCCATTGGGGGCCCTGTGTTCCATCCAAAAGCTGACTGTGAGCATCCACTTCTGTGTTTGCCAGGCACTGGCATAGCCTCACAANNGGCNGCTATATCAGGGTCCCTTCAGCAGAATCTTNCTGGCATGTGNNTTAGTATNTNGGTTTGGTGGCTGATGATGGGATGGATTCCCAGATGGCGTAGTCTCTGGATAGTCCATCCTTTCATCTTGGCTCTAAATTTATCTCTGTACCTATATCCTTTCATGGGTATTTAATCCAATCCTTTTTAAAAAGGTTCGATTTTTTTTTTTTTAATTGTTTAGGAGGTTTCTAAGTGCTCAATATAGAAATCCTGGAATATGTAGTTATTTGAACCATCAAATACCCCTTAAGATGTCAGAAGAATGAACACTTTTTTTAAAAAAAGAAAATTAACGTATTTCTTTTGGCAGCAGGGTCTTGCTTACCATGATTTAGTATTACATTAGTTATTATCCAAAAACAAAACAAAACAAAACAAAACAAAAACAAAAAAAACCCCAAACCTTGGATTCTTAAAAGTGTATTCCTTAAAGTGTGAAGGCTACCTCAGATGCTGGAATGGCCAGAGAAGGGAGTGTGAAGGAAACTGAATAAGTAAACGGGGGACCTGGTGATCCCCTCTGAACCCTGGGTACAGGGAAATTGAACCTGTGTCCGTTTCGCATGCAAAGCAAGTGCTATACTACTGAATTACAACTCTTAAGTCATAGCTACGAAGCTGGGCATGGGGATGTACACCTGCAATCCTAGCACTTGGGAAACAGAGGCCGGGGCATTTCTGCAAGTTCCAGGTGGGGCAGGCATGTAGAGAACCCTGACTTAGGAAAGACAGCAGTGGTATTGACACCCCCTCCCATCCGGCTGCTCTGTCTTGTGTAAGTTGTTTAGAAAAGAATTCATTATTAAATGAAATTTCAAGCCACTGACTTAAAGTAACCAGTTGTTTAGCATGAATAAGGCTTTATTAAAGTCTTTATATATTTAAGATATTTAACCTTTATTTTGTGGATTAAGGCAATACTGTTCATGATACTTATTTTGCTGAATGCAGTCTCAGCAGAGCGCCTACCTTTCTTCTTTCACCTTCTGTGTTTACACTGAAGAAAAGTAGTCATTCTGTTGGTTACTTTACATTATAACTAAAGAAATTGAGGGTAGGGCAATTCAACATAGGTTAGCTTTGCACAAGACATTAGGGCTATAGTTCAGTACAAGTCAATGTTTATATAAGGTTTAGGGGAATTGGTTCAACTGGCCTGGCTAGAGTTGTTGGGAACATTTAGGGACAGGGAGGGCTTGCTAAGGGATGTTTTCCAGGGTCAGTATTGAAAAATCTCCTGGCTGGCAAGAGACGTTCCTGGGCACAGTGGGAAGCGTAATCGTTGGAAAGTTATGTACCTTGGCCCTGGGATGTTTAGGCAAATATTTGACTAGTCCATTTAAATTCCCCATCATTACACTGCAGCATTGAGGAAGGAAAAAAACTAAGAGCAATTTTCATCAATCCTGAAAATATTTTTCAGTTTGGTACCCTGATTTGCCTTCTAGTGGCTTGTGGTGTGATAGGGTGAATCCTGCTTTAAGATAAAGATTTAGTCAGTTTATTTTAGGCAAGTATTTGACAAGGAGATACTTTTATTTCATTCCTAAAACACCATTTTTCCTACCCCTCGGTGAACACCCATAGGAAATAGAATAATAATTATTTCTATTTTAGTATTTGAGACAAGATCTCACTTAGGAGCACTGGCCAGGTCCTTAAGTAGAAATTCTCCTGGTTTAGCCCCTTGCCAGTGCCTGGATTAGAGGTGTATGTCACTACAGTTGGCAAGAAGCGTACTTTTAGAAATTTATTTTTGTATATGTGTGTGTACATTACCTGTTGTGTCCAGGATCTTGTGTGGAAGAGCTCATGTGTTGGGGTGCATGTGTAGATGTCAGAGGTCAACCTCAAGCTCTTTGATTCTCAGCCCCCACCTTCCTTGAGACAGTGTCTCCTGGCTGCTTTTCCAGTGTATATGCCAGGCTGTCCAGCCTTTCAGCTTCCAGGAGATTGTCCTTTCCCTACCTCCCATCTCTCCAGAAGAGTATTGAGATTGCAAACACATGACACCACATTCAGCTTTTCCTGGGTTCCAGGGATCTGCACCCAGGCCTCCAGGCTCTACCCACCGAGCCACCTGTCCTGCCCCTTATTTTGGTGTTGTAATTTAGGTTTCCTCTAAAACATAGCTCCTTAAATGCTTGGTGCCACTGCACGCTCACATTTGACAACATCTCCATCTCAGTTCAGCATGCCAAAACAAACCATTTCCCCTTTCGAACAAGCTTCCTTCTCTGGCCCTTTTCCTGGGCAAAATCCTATCTGAGTGAGGGATGGGAGTTAGAGTCTCAGATCCAGCTGTCCCTTCCTGATGTCTTACATATACCCCCTCACCTCCACCACCTCTGCCACACACACACTTAGGAACTGCTCTTGTCACCAAGATCCCCCCAGCATTTATGCCATGCCCTGTTTACCTCAGCCTAGACTACTAGCACTTTAATAGAGTGTCCTTTAAGGTCCTCATTATTATATTCTAACCCATTCAATTTCCTTACCAGTTGATTTAAATTACTACTACTACTACTACTACTACTACTACTACTACTACTACTACTACTATTATTTAAGATAAAATGTTGCTATGTAACTCCAGCCTGGAACTCGCTATATTATACAGGCTAGTCTGGAATGTGGGGCTGTCCTGCTGGGATTGCAGGCATGCACCACCATACCCAGCTTCCTTAAGTGTTTCCACAAGCACGGATGGAACTATACATGTCTGTTCAGCACCTTTCAAATGTTACCATCATCCCCCCCCCCCATCAACCTTAAATTTCAGGTTTGGCTTTCAGGGAACACTTTCTAAATCCACCCCGATTGGGAACATCCCAGGCTTCTAGATACTGACTTTCTTTTCTCTGTTTACTGACTGCCATCTCTCCACTGAACAGCAGTTTGATTAATTTAGCATGCAGCTGCTCAAAGCTGATCAATAGTAAGAAATCCTCCTTGTACAATGTAGTTGGTTTGGGTACTACCGAGGTGGTGGATCTTAGTACATAGAGACAAGCTCACTTGTGTTTTCCCAGTGCTATGTTCACTCATTTAGATGTGTAGTGTATGTAGAGGTGGGTAGGGCAGGATAAGAGCCAGAGGGCAGGACACAATCTGATAGGATAAGAGAACACATGGATTATCACCTTCTGTTGCTGACTACTGGTAAACCCCAGCCATGAGTCTTGAATGTCTTATCTGAGTATTGGTGAGAGGGAGTCTGGCTGAGGTACTGAATACAGGACGACAAGGTCCCCCGAGTTCCATCCTAGCTCCGCCATTTAAACAGAGGATGACAAATGGCTCCATGCGCAGTTTAACAGGGAGGGAGGTGCTGAAGGTTGCAGGAGTCAGGTCAGGTCTCTCTGTACAGAGCTGGCTGCCTTCACGCTTATTTCCCCACACCTTTAAAGTGTGGGCTGAAGGATGAATCTCCAGCCAACGCCAGGGTGCTCGGTTGAAACTTATGTTGGCTGCTTATGTTAGTGGAGTGTGCTGGCCCCCTGTAGGTATACTGCCATCCCAGTGCTCAGGAAGCTGAGGCAGAAAGTTACCAAGTTCTTCCTGGGGTGCATATAGCACATTCAGCCTAGCTCGGCTGCATATCAAGATCCCATCAAACAAAACAAAACAAAACAAAACAACAAAAAACAAAAAGCAACAACCAGCCTCTACCACCAAAACCAAAGCTCACCAACCTCCATCACTGTTTTATCTTTGCTCAACCTGTAGAGGCTCTTATTTGAGAATCATTGATCAAATCATTGGGGTTGAAATGCAGACCCTGAGGCACAGAAATGGCTATATTTCCTGGCCTTTCATACTTAGGAAGAAAGATACTGGAAACACAAAAAACAAGGCCAAGATCAGATATCAAGTACACAGCCTCAACCAGCTTAATTAGAAGTCAAAAGCAGAACAAGGCAAAATGGTCCCAGAGAGCTACATCAATATTTCGTTTAGACACTATCATTCCAGTGCCACTTAGTGTGTCTAGAGACAGTGAATATTTATGTTCCTTCATGCCAGAGTGATATTATTTCCTATATCATATGAAAGCATTCCCTAAACCGTTTTATTAGATCTTAGGGCTGTGGCCAGATATGTCAGGGAAATGCTCCATTAGTTATTATTGAGCTGTTTTAATGTTAGAGTCTTTTATATATTGGTACTCATTACATATATCCAGGAGATGAATGAAATTTTTAGGGCTGCTCAGACTTACTCGATTACGGATCTAGACTGTCTCTGGAGAGTTGTTTTTTATGGAAAACACTTTAGCAAACTCTGTGTCTTATTCATTGGAAATAGTTTACGGGTAAACAACAACACTGTGCATGGAAATTGCAGATTCTTATTGAACCCTGAAGAACTTCTTTTTAGCTTTTCTATTTTCTAATGAATGTGCTTTACAACAAGGAAAGTCCTGATTAAAAGGCAGCTGGTGTTTCACAGCACTAACTTTTCTGCATGTGGATTTATTTCTGTGATCTTTCCTCCTCTCCCTGGCTGTGCCAGTGTGGGTTCTCAGCTCTTGTTAGTGAAAGCCTGAGGTTAGTAGGGGCATCCTTCCTGCATGATTAGCAGTCAGACTTAAGGAGGCATTGTAGCTAGATAATGGTTTTACATTACCTCGTTATGTCCTTTACCTTCTGCTGCTGTGGCTGCGGTAGAGTGTCTTAGTAAACAGTCTGGTGGTACATCCTTTGGAGAAATTCATGGTGGAGGAACTCTGGAATTTGTCCAGAAAGTTCATTTCTTTGATAAGTTACATTGAGAGGGAAAAACCAAACCAAACTGAACCAACCAAACCAAACCAAACCAAACCAAACCAAGAACAGTAACAACAACCACCACCAAGTAACCAAGCAACCAACCAACAAACAAATAATGAGAGAAAATATCTGTCTGGCTGAAGTCATTTCCGTCATGGGAATCTGATACATCATCACTCTCAGCCTCCCAGGAGCACACGTGTAAAGTGTTTAACGTGCCCTTTTAAAAGGCAGCATGTGATAGTTAGCCTTAGGAAGTCCTGTATCACTCTTGGTGGTCCTTGACTGCAGCCCAGAAGCCTCTGCTTTCAGGGACACTGTGGTGGGCACAGGGGTTGGCAGGTGTTTTGGATAGTTTCTGGTGATCATCACTGTCATTGTATAATGATTAAAAATGCTCCATGGCTTTTATGATGCAGGGAAGCCACAGGCCCATAATGATAACAGATAGTCCCTTCATTTTAGGTTTCTTACTTTGATGTGCAAAATCTTAACTGAATGAATTGTGTGTGACAACCCATGAGACAGGACACACACAGACACACACAGACACACACAGACACACACAGACACACACACACACACACACACACACACACACACCTTAGTCTTGTTTTTTATTGTTGTAATAAAATACCCAATTAAAACAAAAAACTTTAAGGAAGGATTTATTGTGTCCCACAATTCCAGGTTACAATCAGTAGGAACCTGAAGCAGCTAGTTACATCACAGTCAAGAGGCGAGAAAACAGATGCATGCATGTGTGTATTCAGCTCACTCACTCCACTCTTACGCATCCCAGACCCAAACCCAAGCCTAGGGGATGATGCCGCCAATAATGGGCAGGTCTTAGCACTTTAGGTAAAGTAGTCAAGGTAATCCTCCACAGACAGACTTGTCCACACAATAACCTGATCTAGACACTCCCTTACCAAGACTTTCTTCCCAGGTCATCCTAGATCATGTTGAGTTAACAACTAGAAACGAAAACTAATCTCCATACCTTGTCATTGACCTACGAGCAGTCTTAATTTTTTTTTTAAGATTTATTTATTTATTATATGTAAGTACACTGTAGCTGTCTTCAGACACTCCAGAAGAGGGTGTCAGATCTTGTTATGGATGGTTATGAGCCACCATGTGGTTGCTGGGATTTGAACTCGACCTTCGGAAGAGCAGTCGGGTGCTCTTACCCACTGAGCCATCTCACCAGCCCAATGAGCAGTCTTAAGGTATTGACTACTTAGTTTGAATACTAAAACCTATCAGGTAAAGGTGATGTAGTAATCATTTCTTATTAAAATATATCACAACTAGACACTAGAGAGAAAAATATCCACCAAAAAGCAGCTATTATTTTATTACCACTATAAAATTGAAAATGATTTCTGTAATGAGTGGTCAGATGTATTTTTAGGTAACTGAGGAAAAAGTTTGACTAATTTACTGTGAGCCAAATTCTTTTTCCGTAGGTAGGAAAGCAGCCTGGGGAGATGGCGATTTCAGTGTGTCTTAATTAGGTGATTTCAGTGAGATCGCTATTCTTGGTTGAATTTGGCTTCAGACTGGTAGAACTTGGGCCAAGAAATGCTTTAAACTTAATTTTTTTTTTTGAAATTGTACTAGTTTAATTTAAAAATGTGTTTCATGTGTTGACTTCCTATGCCATTAGCCTAACATTTCCTGGACCTTCCGTTCTTGATGTCTGGCGCATGCAGCATCCATCCTTTTTCAACGGTGGGCAGTTGGCAGGGAGAAAATACCGAATTTCTGTAGGAGTTTATATAAAGTTTCTGGGGTTTTTTTGAGTTAAGGAAATGATTTGCAGCTTCTGAGTACGTTTTGAATATTATTCTGCTTTAATTGTATCTTTATGATCCAAAGCCAAGACTCCCCCAACCTGTACATAAAGATTCTAAGCACAGACAATTTAAAAAAGACTTATTTATGTGTATGTGAATATGTGCACTGCATGTATGTATGTGCACGTTGTGCCTGTGTGTCTGGTACCCAAAGAAGCCAGAAGAGAGTGCCAGATCCCTGAGAAATGGAGTTACAGCTGTTTATGGGCTGCTCTGTGGGTGCTGGGAACCGAACCTGGTCCTCCACAAGAGCAGCAAATGTTCATAACTTCTGAATCCTCTCCAGCTCCAAGAATTCTTTTGATACTACCAAAGCACAGAGGTTTGGATCAAATAAATATAAAATAAATTAACTAGTTTAATGAAGTAAACATGCCTTAGCACAATGGATAGTCTCTGTTATAGTCTTGGCTAAGTACCTGGAAATCAATCCCAATTTTATATTATTAGGAATCTGCCATTGGTTATATTCATATAGGATTGTAAACTAAACAATAAGTAATTATTTCATATTCTAAGAGATATTAATAACCTTTATAAAAAGTTTTTATCCTGTGGGGTGTCTGAGAAATATGTTAATATGTAATCTGGACGATCACTGAGTAACAACATATGAGATAAAAAGATCCTATGTACACACAACCTTAAAACAACCTTCATTTAGTTGCATTTATTCAGTTTGGAGGCAGAGTCTTCTCAGATACTCCAGGCTTTCCTCAGATTGCTTGTGCGATCCTCCTGCCTTTTCTTATTCAGTGTCGGGATCCAGGGGTCACCCACACGTCTGGTTTACGAATTAATATTCCTCCCAGAGAGCTTGCTGTGTATGATTCCATACTCTTAGTGAAGAAAAACATTACTAAAACAGGTGTGGGGCTACAGGCCGTAATCCTAGCACTTTGGAGGTAGAGGCATGGTGAGTAGAGGAGCTCAATGTTATTCTCAGCCATGTAGGAGTTCAAGGCCAGCCTGAACTACATGAACCCCTGCCCTTCTCTCAAAAGAAAGAAAGAAAAGGAAAAACAAACAAAAAACAAAGAAAAGAAAAAAAGGAAGAAAGGAAGAGAAAAACTTTCATTTCATTGTATTTCCGTCTTATAGTAACTTAGATGACTCGTGTGTGTGTGTGTGTGTGTGTGTGTGTGTGTGTGTGTGTATGTGTGTGTAAATACAGTTAAATGGTTGGGTTCTGAGGACAGTTTTGGGTGCTGACCTTGCCTGGTGCCTTGTTTGATGCAGGAGCTCCCTGTTCTTTGACTGTGAGAGGTTTAGTCATAGCTGTTCTCCAACCTCGGCTTCCTTCTGCCTTTTAAGGGATCCTTTCTAAGTGGAAATGGGAATGTATGTAGTAAGAAACAGACCAGAACTCAGGAGGCAGAGGCAGATGGATTTCTAAGTTCAAGGCCAGCCTGGTCTACAAAGTGAGCTCCAGGACTGCCAGGGATATACAGAGAAACCCTGTCTCAAAAAACAAAACAAACAAACAAAAAAAAAAAAAAAGAAAAAGAAAGAAACAGATCAGAATTAGTCTGGCTTGGTTTACACCTTTAATGCCAGCCCCTGAAAGCGGCCGATGACAAGTTTGAGGCCAGCCTGGGCTACATAGTAAGCCCATATCTCACCGAAACAAGACAAGAGTCATAAAATTGGATCAGAGTGAAGAAGTAAAATCTGCCGTGGCACAGATCCAGTCAGCCCCGAACACTGCTGGCACCGAGCTCTGCCAGGTTTTCGTAAGATCTATGCATTGCTGTGAAAATACAAGCAGGAGTCACTTTTGTAGCCCGCTTGAAGGCACTGAGTGCTGTGAATGTCAGTGTTGGCTGAAATGAAGTACGCAGAGAATAAATGGGCAGTCCAGTTAAACTTGCAGACTAACTCACAGGTCGTTCCCCATAGTAGGACAGAGGCCGACTCTACTTCCAGCTTAAAAAATAAATACATAAATAAATAAATAAATAATAAATAAAACCAAGCCAACCAAATGAAACAAAACAACTTGTGTTTTTCACTTGTCAGAACAAATGAGTCATGACTGTCCGATCCCATTACAAATAAAGTGCCATCCCTTAATCATTTTAGCAATCATAACTTAATGGCCCTTAAATATGTTTCATTTTCTAAAAAGCTTAAATTGTTTACTTCCTTCCTCCCCTCCCCACTTTTCTTTCCCTCCCTCCTTCTTTCTTCTTCCTCCCTCCCTCTCTCTCCCCTCCCTTCTTTCTCTCTCTTCCTTTCTCTCCTCCTTTCTCCTCTTCTCCTTTCTTCTTCTTCTTCTTCTTCTTCTTCTTCTTCTTCTTCTTCTTCTTCTTCTTCTTCTTCTTCTTCTTCTTCTTCTTCTTCTTCTTC
>NC_034600.1:47055896-47074984 GCF_900095145.1 Mus pahari | reverse complement strand
CTTACGATGCATTGGCTTTTACTTTAGATACCTTATCTGTTTCTGAATGCTAACTGTTAACTGACCCATAAGAACCCCCCCCCCCCATTTAATCAGGACACAGAACTTACTGTGTAGTCCAGGCACTAATGATCTGAAGTCAGTTCGCCTGCTCAGCCTCTCTGGCTCACTATCCTCTCCTGTATCTCCAGCAGCAGCCTCATAGGTACACACGTGTACGCTTGCAGCCCAGAATCCTCTAGGATTCCTTAACTTTTGTGAGGTAAAGGACGTAGTTGAAAAGAAAAATAAATAAATAAAGAAAGACAGAAAGAAAAAAACAAGACAAAACTCAAAAAACTCCACTGTGATCATTAAGCGGACAAATTGTTACAGTTTCCACACACCTGCTTAAGGACATCCCAGCTGTTGGCCCCAGCCTTGTCCTTCTTTCTGCCTTTCCCTGGTTCTGTTTGCCCAGTCTGTTGTTTGCAGTGTTAATGGACACAGGTTGTTAGAGTTGTTATTGGACTGGCAGATGTTCTTAATGGATCTTAATAAATAGAAGGATTTTTTTGGGGGGGGGTATTTTTTGAGATTAAAAAAATCTATCTATCTATCTATCTATCTATCAGTCGTGTGTGTGTGTGTGTGTGTGTGTCTGTCTGTCTGTCTGTCTGTCTGTCTGTCTCTCTGTCTGTCTCTCTGTCTGCCTGCCTGCCACAGCAAGTATACAGAGGTCAGAGGAGATCTTGTAGGAACCAGTTCTCCCCACATGGCATCAGGCTGGGAGGCAAGTGCCTTACCCTTTGGCTGAACCGTCTTGCTGGCCCTTGTGATACATATATGCATCCATGTTGGGTAGCTTCAAACCTTACATTTTTCTCTCGGATTCTTAGTTCATTGTTACGGCTCTGTCCTGACAAAGCAGTGTAAGTGCCATACATAGAGCCATCTGTCATCTTGGCAGATGGCTACGCTTAGGTGACTTGAATTTGCTGTGTTGATCAAGGTGATGCCATTGGAAACTCGTTTTTCCAAGTGTGGTTACATTATTCACTTTCTTGGCTTTTGGAGATAGGGTTTTATTTAGTAGTAGACGCCAACCTGGACCTTACTCAGTGTCTAGCCTAGGCTTGTCCTGAATTCATGGCCTACTTCCTGCCTCAGTGTTCACAGGGTTGGCCAACACACTGCCGACTTTTGTAGAGTAGAGAGACCTGAACAGATTCTAGGGCTTGATGAGATAGACAGGGGACTTGGGATTGATTGTGTAGCTCGGTGTGACTTCCTTCACTTGTAAATTGTTTATTTTTTTTTTTTGAATATGAGTTGAGTGTTCTTCCATTAGGAATAGGAAAGTAAGCTAAATTTTAAGGAACACATCAGGGTGTTCTTGTAGTCACCTAACATTTTCAACTTATGTGCTAGGATTTAACTTTCTGGATAGCCGGGCCTGTCATCCAAGGCAATAACGGCCTTATTATGGTTTAGCCTTAGCCTTTCTGTTGTTTTATGGCTGTGGTTGTGCTTGGGCGGGGCATGCAGATGTGGAGGTCAGAGGATGACTTCTGGGAGCTGGTTCTCTCCTCCCACTGTGGGATTTGGGCATCAAACTCAGATGGTCACATTTTCAAGCCAAGCCTTGGTAAGGCTGAACCATCTCATCTCATCAGCCCATCCTTTTAAATTGCATATATATATATATATATATATATATATATATATATATGCAATTTATATAGTTATATAGTTATATATATTATATAGTTATAGTTATAAACAGTGGTTTGAGGGGATGAGGATATGGCTTAGCTGGGAAATTACCCAAGAGCCAAGTTCAGGTCCTTTTTGCTCACATAAAATTCCAAGTACTGGAGCACAACCCTGTATCCCCAATGCTGGGAGTGAGGGTAGAGGAGGCAGAGACAAATTAATCTCTGGAACTTGTGCCAGCACGAGGTCCCCATTCAGTGAGAGACTCTGCCTCAGAACATAAGGGAGAAGACTACAGAGATGGCTGGGCAAAGTGTGCACCGATCTTGCAGAACTGAAAATGGTTTCCAGGACCCATGTCAGGTGCCCACAACTACTTAACTCCAATCCAGAGGATCCGAGTCCCTCCTCTGTCCTCCACGGACACTGTCCTGACATCTACCCCCTCCAACACTCACATACACACATCGTTAACAATAAAAATATGGCGGAAAGCAATTGTGGAAAGACACGTATTGTCAACCTCTGGCTTCCACAGGCATATGCAAACTATTGTACCCATTTGCCCAAGAGTGAGTATCTTCCCCTGGACGTATGTACCCAAAATTGCCTTTCATAGCACAGAGACAATATGTATGTGCTTATATCTCTTTAATCTTGCTGTTATAAAATTAAGCCTAGAGGCCTTATACTATTTAAAAATTTCAAACTAGGTCATGTAAATGTTGCATTGGACTTTCAATTCCTAAGAAAGCTTCATTAACAATAACGGTGAGATAGGTTTGTATTCCACTAATTATTTAGGTACGGACCTGAAGTGAGCACAGAGTGATGATGGTATTTTGATGTTAGTAAACTGTTTTTCTGTAATTTCTTACATCTAAATGACAGCCTTCCCCCCCTTCCTGAATGAATATTGGAACATATGGTCTAATAAGCATGTATACAACGGGGAGGGCAGGATAGAAGTTCAAATCAGGACTGACCTGGAAAAGCTTGGGTCCTAGTATTTGTGGCTCAGCAGGGGGAAGGGCTGCAGCAGGGGCATTCTAGAAGCCCTGGAAAGTAGAGTGCACATTGGCTGCAAAATGCAGACTTGCCCAGGAAGGGGCTGGGGAGTTTTCTCTGGTTAATGCAGCAGGGTCTCAGATTGAAGTCTTCCACCCTCTTAGGCCCTGCCTTCCAATGGGCGCACTGAGCTGTGAGCAAGTGTTTAACCCTTCTCCATCAATCTCCATCAATCTCAGAGTACTGTAAATACATTTCCCCCCCTCTGGCTATTTCACAAGGACACTGAGGATTAATTAAATGTAAAAGAAAGTAGTGCAATGAACACCCAGGAGGTAGCAGAGCTGTTTATCTCGTCCTCAGGACTCTTCCCTTACTGATCCAGCTTACAACTAACTGTCTGTTGAGTTCAAATCACAGTGAAGGCACTACATTAGGCAGCATGGCTTCTGTTCTCTTTATGGGTTCTTCATTTATTTAATAGCATATTTTTTGATTATTATGTGTATGTGTGAGTCGGGGCACATGTCTGTGGAGGTCAGAGGACAGCTCTGTACAGTTTATTCTCTTCTCCCACCTTTGTGTGTGCTTTAGATATCAAGCTCGGGAGGTCAGGCTTGGTGGCAAGTGCCTTTAGCAACTCGGCCATCTTGCTGGCTCCTCATACTCATTTCTGAGAACACCTACAATGCGAGTATGCAAGACTGCAGGGTTGCTTGTATCAGCAAGGGTTGATCTTGGGTTGGCATCAGGCTAACATAGTTATACTTTGTACATTCACGTTTTCTTTTGAAATTTAGAAGTTTTTTTCACGTCTGCTATAAAGTATGCATAGAATAAACTCTTGCTGTTTTTTATGTATTGTAATCAGTGCTGTCTGAACTTCTTCTTGCCAAAACAATGAAATCACAACTAATGTTAAATATTTTACGTGGCACATTTAGGTCTTATTTTTTGAGGCAGAGTCTCAGGTTGCGCAGACTAGCTCTGTGTTTATTGTGTAGCCGAGGATGTCCCTGAACCAATCCTTCTTCCTCCTTACCCCTAATACTGGGGTTACAGGGCTGTATTGCCAGGCATGGCTATGGTCATTTTTTTTTTTTTTAAGGAAGATTTTGTTTTTAGTTATTAGTGTGCATGTGTATTTGCGTGTGGGTGTGTGTTCATGTGAGCGCAAGTGCCTGGAGGTCAGAAGAAGGTGCTGGATCCCCTGGAGATGAAGTTTCAGTCAGAGGTGAAACACTCTTTGTACACCGGTATTGGGAGCCAAATGCAGGTCCTCTGCAAGAGCCTCATGCATTCTTAACTGCTGAGTCCTCTCTCAGGTCCCATCTGCTCCGAATTTTAATATCCTAGGTTAGGTCAAATTTGCAACAACGAAATCTCTTATTCCCCAGTTTAGCATTAAAGAAGTAGACATTTGGTAATCTACAGACTGAGCTAAAACATGTAAATCGCTAACTATGTAATCAATAGCCATTTATAAGCTACTTTAAAAGAATATATACGATTTCCCAGGGAGGCAGGGGTACCTTTTAGGCTGGTTCTTAGAGTTTAACTTTTGTTAGTTTAATAGTTTTATTTAATGTTTGTCTGTTTGTTTATTTGATATAAGATGCCATTCTTGTAGCAAAGGCCGATTTGAACTCGTGGGCTGGACATTCTCCTTCTATGCCCTGGGGAGCCGGGCCTGGAGGTGTGAGCCTTAGCACCTGGTTTCGGGTTTATTAAATGAGTATTTGAATGAGTGACTTGGACTACTGGCCTGAAAATTAATGTTAATCTTTCGTTTTATTTAAGCATGTGGAAATAGCTATGTTCTTATGGTGTCTCTGAATCTCTCCCCCTGGCTTTGAAAAGACATAAAGATACTCTGAATTAAGTGTTGAAAAAAAAGAGAAGAATTTTCTTGATTTAGTTCTCAGTTTCTGCTATTTATTTATTTATTTATTTATTTATTTATTTATTTATTTATGAGACAGAATCTTTCTATGTAGCCCAGGGTGGCTTCAAAGTGAAATTTTAGGTGTGAGTTGTCATGCACAGGCGGGCTTGTGCTTTAGTAAAATGGCAAAAGTGTCTCTGGGGTCAGTAGCCCGGTCCCTGTCCAGTGGATTGCTGAAAGGGGAGATGGGAGTGGTGCTGGTTGTATGAAACAGCACGTACAGGCCTACAGTCACAGATAAGAAGCTGTGCGTGTATAATAACACTGAAACAAAAGAAAAATTATAGGTTCCGAATTACAACATTGAGACTAATGGTAAGTGACAACCAAGACTTTATATGTATTCATGAGTTCTATTTGCTGCAACTTCAGGAGTGTTAGAAAAATGATAAAATGTCTCAATCTAGTTTTGATAGCTTTGTCACCCAACTTTTGCCTAGAGCCTGTGAATCTTTCAGAGAACTTAGAGCACTGTTTAAGACAAAAGCTAATGTTTTAATGAGTTAGCGGCTAGTCAGCGTTACTCAGATCGTCATCATCATCATAATAAATATAACAAATAATAATAAAGCCTTATTAGCAAGATGGCTGTAGGGAAGGCAGGGACTGGGGCATGCTGTAGGTGGCAAGCCTTCCTCCTGGTCCTCCTGGGGATTGGGACAGGAGTGCGTGTTGTCTCTGTGTTGGGTGCTGGTCCTGCCTGCCGTTCTAATGGCCAGCCCTACTGGTAGTTCTGCCTCCCAAAGTTGGTTGTTCGTAGTTTCTGCTGTCTCAGTTGTGAGTCTCACTTAACAAACAGTTGCCGTAGACTGCTTTCTCAGAAATATGCATTTTATAATATCCTCCCCAGGCCTCTGCATTTAGTTTAAACATGTTATTTGGAGTAGATTAGAGAACATGGTAAACAAGCCAGGGTTTCTGGCATGCCAGCCTTGCTTGTGGGGAGCCACACACCACACAGAAGCATGTATGTTATGACACATGCCTATAATACTGCCTTCCTTAGCCATTCCTTAGAATGACAGGACATCCAACTTCACTCTGGTTTAACTGCCATAATTTTCTTGTTTATTTTATTCTAGTTTCAGTAATAACTTGGCTTTCTGGCTTGATTGGCTCAAGGCTATCTGTTGTCTTCCAGGATTTGTTTTGCTTGTTTGTTTGTTGTATTATTTATTTATTAATTATTTTCTTTAGCTCTTGCCTTTCATGTCAGTGAGAGCTACTCTCTTGGGGCATTGCCAAACAGCCTCCTCTACCTTCGGTCTTTCTCCCTTTCCCATGTCTAGATGCCTCCTGTCCCCTGCTCCATTGCTAGAATCAGGAGTTTACCGAGGCCTCAAAGGAGCCTGGAGAGCTAATAGGCATTGCATAAAGAGAAGCTTCATGACAGAGCTTCTTAAGAAATGACATAATGAACCACCCCTTTCCAATACACATCTGGGGGATAATGATACAAAAATGTTTTACTTTATATAATTCTACAAATCACATAAAACGTTTATGGTATCCTTGACTTAGGTTTCATGCCCACAGATTTATATGATATAAAGGATGTACTGATATGAATTAGTAACTATTAATGTGAATTAGAAATTAAATTATGATATAATTCTCATCTCCAGTTAAGATGAAGTTATGAAAGTTCTCAGTTAGGATTTATATTGTGTCTTGAGAATAATTATAACTTGTCTCATTTCACTTTTCCCTTGGTTAGTAGAGGGGACGGCAAGAGAGACAGTATCTTTGGTTTGTAGTTCAAGGTAGATTCAGATTCATTAGATAGCCCAAGTTGGCCTGGAAACTGCAGTTGTCAGTTAGGAAAATTAAGGATGTCACCATATATGAATGGTGGAACTGTGGCCCAAAGTACTGACTAGAGAATGGTGGTCCAGGTGTCTTGATCTTGGACGACAGCATTCTTCAGGCCTGCTTCCTTATTTGTAACAACTAGAAAAGACGTTTAGATACAGGCACCTTTTCCTGATGTTCTTTGGGGGCACTATACGATTTTTAAGGGAAACATCATCCTCCAGGAATGTGTACTTCAAAATTGTAGCCTGGCTGCTTGCTCATTTTCCTCACCCCATCTTTTTTGCTAGCTCTCTCAGCCTTGATTTCCTTGGCATTTGCAGAGCATACCTTTGGTTATACTGCAACAAGCAAACAACTGCGAAATTAGAGCCACTTAGTTCGGTTGAGTTTTGCTACTCCATTTTTCTGTCCATCTTGGTGAGAATCTCTACTCCATTAATCCACTCATGGAGTCAGACTGTGGCATCATCTGCCTGTTACCTGGTAACAACATTAGTTTTTTTTCTGATTTTTGTTGGGTCAAAATACCCAACAAAAGAGACATAGGGAAAGGAGAGTACATTTTGGCTCATGGTTTAAGGGTACAGCCATCATGGTGGGAAGACATGATGGCAGGGATGGGAGGTAGCTTCGGATGTCTGCAGTCAGGCAGAGCGTGGTGGATGCTCATGAATGCTGAGCATCAAGTTGAGCCTCCCACATGTAGGGCAGATTTTCCCACCTCTCTTTTTGTAATCGAGAATCTCCCTTACAGATCTGCCCAGAGGTCTGTCTTGTAAGTGATCCTGGATTAGTGGTTCTTAACCTGTGGGTCTTGACCACTTTGGGTGCAGGGGTTGAATGAGCCTTTCACACTGGTCACCTAAGACCATCGAAAAAGACAGCTATTTACATTCTGTTCATAACAATAGCAAAAGTACAGTTATGAAGTAGCAACGAAAATAATTTTGTAGTTGACACCATATGAGGAACTGTACTAAAGGATGTAGTAAAGGATGAACTAAAGGATGTACTGAAGGATGTAGTAAAGGATCAACTAAAGGATGTACTAAAGGATATAGTTTAGGATGCACTGAAGGATGTAGTGAAGGATGTAGTATAGGATGCACTGAAAGATGTAGTGAAGGAAGTACTGAAGGATGTAGTATAGGATGAACTAAAGAATGTACTAAAGGATGTAGTTTAGGATGCACTAAAGGATGTAGTAAAGGATGAACTAAAGGATGCACTGAAGGATATAGTGAAGGATACACAAAGGGAGTAGTAATGCACTACTGCTGTAGATCCTCTCAGGTTGATAATCGTGCATTCTCTCTTTAGTCTCCACTTCAAGTAAACAAACTTGAGAGAACTCTACGTGGATCTTTCATTACCTCAGCGTAGAAGTGACACTCGTTGCTTCCTCTGTCATTGAAGGGTGGTGGTCACCTTTTTATGTAGATCTGGACAACTCTAAGAGTTGTAGGAAAGGCAGCATAGGACCCTGGTGGTCAATATTTCTACATCTGAATCTGCTACTACCTAAAAAGGTTGCAATTTCTGAATAATTCATAAGGTTGGTGACAAATATTTCATTTCTTGTGTTGGTAAATGTCTCTACTGTTCACCCATCTTTGACCACCTCAGAAATCTGGTACTGTCCAAGGTACCCTCCTTTCCCTCTAAGGGAACACAGATAATCTTCATACTCTTGCTGGTTTTAGTTCCTTAGTACAGTCAATGACCTGGAGCAGACACACGTCTTCCATCCCTGCCACTTCTTGCCTTGGGTTTAGGGAATTGAACCCAGGTCCGCTAGAAGAGCAGCCACTGTTTTTAACTGCTCAGCTGTTTCTCCAGACCTTCCTCTTAAGATTTCTTTCCAGGATTCTCCAATCGAAATGCAAACATCTCCCCTTGTTTCTGTTATATTAGTCGTCTGTAGTTAGTGATGACATGATTAATAATTATATGATGATATAATAAATGTATGATGACAATATACATATATAATATGTATGATTAATAATTATAAAAGTCAGTTTTTGTTTTGACTAGCTCTATGTTACTGCTGTAGTTCTAGCGTGTGCTGTGTTCCAAGTTTCACAGTGATGGTGATGGCAGACTAGGGCTGAGGAGCAGTAAGGGACGGCTCTGCCTTCATGAGGGAATGATGTCACTGTGGGACTGGGTTACTCCTGAGATTAGGATTGCTCAAGTACAGGTTGAGAGCTAGCTCTCTCTCTCTCTCTCTCTCTCTCTCTCTCTCTCTCTCTCTCTCTCTCTCTTTCTGTCTTGATTCATGCCTCTTGTCTCTAGCCATGGGTGATGGGTCATGATGCCTGCATTAACTTGGATTTACAGTCTCTTGTAGATGACTCCGTCTCACATACTCTGTAACAGTAACACAAATTCCCAGCACCTACATGGGCGCTGACAACCACCATGATTCTAGTCCCAGAGGGATCTTGCACATGCTTCTGACCTGCATGGGCACACAAGGTGCCCAGATCTACATGCAGATGAAACACGTTTACCTGTGAAAATATTCCTTTTGTTCTCATGATTGCTTTTCTTTCTTTCATAGTTGGTGTGCTGGGTAATTTCATGTCAGCTTGACATGAGCTAGTCATCTGAGATGAGAGAACCTCAATCAAAACCAAAAATGCTTCCATAAGATTGGGCTGTTGACAAGCCTGTAGGGTAGTTTCTTAATTAGTGATCAATGGGTGAGGGCTCAGCTCACTGTGGGTGGTAACCTTTGGCTGGTGGTCCTGGGTTCTATAAGAAAGCAAGCTGAGCAAGCCAGTAAGCAGCACCCCTCCATGGCCTCTGCATCAGCTCCTGCCTCCAGGTTACTGTCCTGTTTGAGTTCCTTCCCCAACTTCCTCGAAGAACTATGATGTGGAAGTGTAAGCCAAATAAATCCCTTCCTTCCTGACTTGCTTTTGGCTGTGGCGTTTCTTCACAGCAGTAGTAACCCTAACTAAGACAAATGTGTACAAACTAATACTATTTTTTTTTAGCTCTGTAATCAATCCACCCACAGGTGTGTCTGTCTTTTTAAATATAGGTTAACTTGGCCAGTTGTACTCATATCTTAAAAGCACCAACTGGACACCCTCTTGGAAGTTTATTCCTTACAACATAGCACTTAAAACAGTTATTTATAATTACCATTTGCGCATTTGCATTCATCTTGACTTTAACTTGCTTGACACAGAATATATATATATATATATATATATATATATATATATACATACATATATATATATATATTACAAACGAGCCTTCCATGCATTCAAATCTTATACATATTATATTACATATATAATATATATAATATTACATATAATATATAATATCAAATTAAAATCGATATATAAACCTAACCATCTTCCATATATATATATATATATATATATATATATATATATATTATACACCTTGTGTGCCCATGCAGGTCAGAAGCATGTGCAAGATTCCTCTGGAACTAGAATATATTAATCTCTAAGGGACCCCCCTTAGAGATTCTTCATATAACTTAAATATCAGTGCCCTTAAAGAGATGATCAGATTAAAGCATCAAGAAGTAGGTCCCCTACCTCACCATTTTTGAGACAGGGAAATTTGGAACTCTGCGTTGGCTAGGCTGACCTTTAACTTGAGGTCCTCTTGCCTTTTGCCTTATGCATACTGGGGTTGCCGTTGTGAGCATCATGTATTTGGCTTTGAAAGGAGTATTTTAATTACTTTTGGTTTCCTGAGACAGTGGCCTGTTATGTCAGTTCAGGTCAGCCCCAGTCGTCCTTCCTCAGCCTCTCAAGTGCTGGAATCACAGACTTGTGCCACTGGGACAATATTGAACAGCATTTTAAATGCCTCTTGGTTGTTGTGATTTTAATTATTCCCAGTAACTAGATCCTTTCATTGATTCTTTTAGAAGGCACGTTAAGATTTGAATGCATGGAAGGCTCGTTTGGCTCGCCTTTGCCGGCCATTTATTACTTTTTGATGACTTAAGACTGTTTCACTCTGCAGCGCATGCCCACCAGATTTTCAGTGTAGTGTAGGCTTCCTGGGAACTTTTGGGGATCCTTCTGGCTCAGCCTCTCAGGTCCTGGGATTACAGTCCTGAGGCTCCACATGTAGTTTTCTCAGTCTTTTATTAATTTGACAGTGTAGTTCCAAGGTTTTCTAGGCAGGCAACAGGCCAGATACGTTCAGCCTTTGTTTTTGCATCTTAGCCTTGTTCTGAAGCCTGTGGAAAACACAGCCTATCCCCGTGTTGGCAGTTGTGCTGAGTGACAGAGAACATGTTCAGCGTCTAGGGATCGATCACAGAATAGTTCTAAACCTCTTTTGTTCATTATATTCTTGTCCATGTTGCCTGTGGCTTTATAGTTATGCATACTTGTTCCAAAAAAAATCTTAGCAATTCATAAGCAAACAAAGTGAAATTGATTATGATTTTATCACCAAAAGATAAAATCTTTGAACTGTTGAGTATAAATTCCTTCAGCACTTTCCCACAGACCCCTCTCCCATGGATACACTTAGCTCTCTCTCATCCTTTTACTCCTCAAATATAAAGGGTTATTCTTATACTTATTATGTATAATGAGTGGTGGCTCTTGTCTCTAATCCCAGCATCTGAGAAGCTGAAGCAGGAGGATTACCTTGGTTTCAGAGCCACCTACGGCCATATTGTAAAATCTAGTCTCAGAGAAACAACAATAAATAATACAGGAGTGTCTAGATCTAAAGTGACATTTTGCAAGTAAAGCTTTTATTTAACCACACTAGCAAATGATGATCTAGTATCTTCTTGTGTTCTGCATTTTATGTTTAAGACACCTTTTTAACATTCTTTTTGTTTATAGTGTCTTGAATTCATTTATTTGCATGTCTGTTGACTTACAGTATATAACTGGAATGAGATCTTGGAAGTGTAGCAGCCTGTGTGACGATACCTCTCTGGAGGTGGCATCAGAACACATGTCCCCCCAGTGTTCTCAGGACAGCTCAGGTAGTAATGTGTAATATTTTACAATTTTTGCCACTTACATGGGCGCAAAGTTGGATATCATTACAGCTTTGATTTTTGTTAGTCAATTGAAGGTGAAGGCGAGTAATTTTCTTGGTTACTTTGTTCTACATTTGATCAAAATCTTTTTCAGGGTTCATAGCTGTGTGCTTCAAGGCAGCTTATCCGTTCTGCTCCTAGAAACTTGGTGTCCTTAAAGAGTTTCCTCAAGGTGGCTTCAGGAACCTTCCTTTTCACCACACCTTCATAAAATAACTTCTCATTTTAGAAACTGGACCCGCATGTCCAGGCTATGTAGTGTCTAGGAAGAAATCAGCTCCCAGTTACAGAATGGAATTAGGATCCCACATTGAAATTACCACATTGACCATAATATGAAATATGTGCTCTGGTTCTGGTGGGCCAGAAGTAGTGGTGTGAATTTGACCTTGTAGTGACATCAGTAGTCTTTAGTAAAAACAAACTCCCAAGATGGTTCAAGTTCACAGTAGTCATTCAGGCCTCCTGACAGAATGCAGTGGGTTATAAATGATTGCTGGAGTTTGAGCAGCTCAGCAAATGGAATATTTATTAGGTGCATTTCATAAAAGCAAATGGATAGGTCTGTAATTAGCACACTAAATGAGCACTAATTAATTATTATTATTTTCTCTGAAAGAGCTAAAAATTTGTATATGTTAATCTTTTAATGATTCCTTTAATCAGATAAGTATGGTAATGCCCTTCCATTGGTGCTTGTCCAATTTTAGTTTTCTTTGTGTCTGTTTCACTGGATTATTTAGAAACTTAAGTTTCAAAAAGTTTATTTGTGTGTGTGTATGTGTGTGTGTATGTGCGTGTGTGTATATGTGCATGTGTGAGTGTATGTGTATGTGTGTGTGTATGTGCATGTGTGAGTGTATGTGCATGTGTGAGTGTATGTGAGTGTGTGTGTGTGTGTGTGTGTGTGTGTGTGCGCACACGTGCGTGCGCGCGCATACCCACATTTGAGTGTGCACAGGGTGGTTGGGTATGTGGAGGCCAGAGGATAACTTTGTAGACTATGTCTCTCTCACTTTTCTGTGGGTTCTGGAGATTAAATTTAGATCAACAGGCTTTCTTGGCAAGGGCTTTACCTACTGAGCCATCTCACCATCCCTAAGCCCCCTTTTTTGGAGACAGTCTCTCATGAACCTAACATTGGTGGCTTGGAACCCCAGACCTCCCCCCTTCTACCTCCCAAGTGCAGAGATCGCAGATGTCTGTCGCCCCACCCCACTTCCAAACATTTTATCTTTAGTCATACATTATTTTGATATTTAAAATAACTCTGCGTGTATGTTTGTATTCCCCAAATCACAATTTGATGTATTTTCGCATATGAAAAGTCCAGGCTTCAGTGTGCTTGAGATAAAGATTTTATGATTTTTAAGAGTTGCCTTGGGAACTAAACATTTAAAAAAATTTTTTTCACCTGTCTGGATTTGTTATTATTTTTCACCATGTCGTCATCTTGATGTATTTCTGCTAGATGATATTTTAAGTAAAGGTATGATTTAGATGAAAAATATATGCTATTAATTGTTAATGAACTATGTGATTCTTATACATTAAATCAGTACAAGAGCACATAGAAGAATTAATGTTTATGATGAAGAGTATATATTTTGTGCAATGAGAAAGAACAGCATTAAATGAGCTTAGAATACTCAATGAGGCTTCAGGAGTGCAGACTGTAGGAGTCATCTCATTATCTCATGGTTATCCTTCAGATTTGTCTGGTTACTGTATGAAAGTGGTGAAGGAACATAGAAAGAACATAGTGTAAAGCAGAAGTCATTTAAGTGAAGGCTGGAGGTTCACCTCGTACTAATATAAAATGGGCTGACCTCAGAAACTGGCCTAAATTTTAAATTGAACTCCAAGGTTCTGTGTTTCACGGTGACTTGGTTAGGTCATCAGCCTATCTTCTTCTTTTTGAAAAGCTGGAGTGTCTTTAACCATAATCATATTTGAAACACAGTAGGTCTTGTCACCACTGGCAGCTCCTTAGGATGCGGAACTTCTGCAGCTTGGGCTACATAGCCCGGTGTGGTAGCCGGAAACCAAATCCAGGCCTTGCAAGAGTGGCCAGTGCTCTTAATCGCTGGGGGCACCATTTGCAGTCAAATTTTGGGGGAAACTTGTGTATCTGTACTTCCTAAGCACAAAGGAGAAAAAGACAAAGGCTTATGACACAAGAATAATTATCTTCCTCTTTCTTGTTTTCCTCCCCAGTATTTATTTTGAGACATAGGCTTGTGATGTGGCCCAGGCTTACCTCCAACCCATTGTGTAGCTCAGATTAGCCTAACACTGTCCAAGATCCGCTTGCTTCCAAAGGCTATCCATATTCTTCTGATTTGGAAACCAGGACACAGATGTCCTTGGATATTGGATTCTGTGGGAAGAGGGTAGCAGCTGACTGTCTGTCTTGCTGTACTTGGACTTTGTCTGTTCCAGAGCATGCTACAGAGCAGTTGTGTGTGCTTGAAGTGACCGAGTGAATGGTAGACCTTTGCCTAAGGAATACGGATGGTGGCAGAGTTGGAATCTTCAGAAATACCAGCGTCATCAATGATTATTTAATTTTCAGAGTGTTAGTATGGACGTTTTCCAAGTCATTTCAGTTTCATGGCTGCCTCTTGTTTCCCAGATAGCCTGAGCAAAGAGAAGTATAGAGGTCAAGAGCGAGATGAGAGGAAACTGTATTCTGTCAATCTATGAAGATATCATCACCACTTTGGAGTCCTTCTAGGAGTCCTGGGGAACATTCAGGCACCTGAATTATCGCAGCACTGTCGCTTTATTATCAAAAGAAATCACATTAGATCTAATTCAGATGTCCTGTGAGTCACCTGATCTGATTTCGAAAAGCAGGTGCAGATTCTGGGGGGACCTGTGATGGGCCGAGGTGGGAGGGCCTTTTTTATTCATAAGCTGCCTGATAGACAGTGCGGTGTAGTTTGAGTGATGCTAGGTTGCTGGGATACAGGGTCTTCAGCAGCCCCTCAGGCCTTTCACTCAACATTCATCTGGTTTTCTTGATAGAATAACGTCACCATTGGATAAGTTTCGTTGACCATGTACTCACAGGACCTGTCAGCTTTGAGAACTGAGGAAACAAACAGAACTAAATGTGTATCCATTGTTCAAGGTCCATCCTCGCTAGGCATGATGGTGAGAGAAGTGAGGCTTTCAGATATGGTCAGTGGTTCAAGTCCCCTCCCTGTACTGTAGGAGAGACCAGAGGCACCAGCATAGACTTCTTCAAGGGGGAACTGTGTGTCAAAGGTGACTGAGAAACCAGCATTAAAACTTGTTGTCTCTGAGCTACAAAGAGAGCTGGATTTTTGAAACTTAGCTAAGTTTCGTCTGGACCCTGATGGTCCAGTGCGTGACGCTCACAGCTTTTAAGTTTCAGACACCAGGAGTTTACACAAAAACATTGTTTTCCTTGAGTGCTCTATGGTTTCCCAGCCTAAATTCTTGTTTGACTCTTTTTCTTCCTGTAACACAGAAAGTTTGTATACTTAATTGGGTCCGCTATAAGGGAGTAAACAACTGTGTTCTAAATTTACCAAATAGAGCTTTAAGGCAATTATTTAAATGAGTAATAATTAGAGCTCAAGCTCAACTTGCTTCTTTTCACTATTTGAAATCTTTGGGCTGTTCCTTATATTGACTAAGATGATGTTTGTCATCATTTTTGAAACATTCTGCTTCCTCCCAATGGGAACCATGTTCAGTTAATGTGATAACACTTAGTTAGCTCCCATCTTACGCATTTCTAGCCATTCTTATTTATCTTGCAAAAATCTCCTCTGGATAATCATTACATTTATAATCCTCACTCTCAAACCTGAGGCAGCACCTGAGACCTAGCAACACCCCCTGGAACAGTTTTTGCTGTTTCTGGAGTTTGTGATTTTTTTTTTTTTTTAATCTCTGAGTCAGTGGAAATTCCCCAGATGATGCCAAGGAGAATTTCTTCCTACATTAGAACTTATATTAAAAAGGAATCGATATCCAAGTCTTACATGTTCAAATATTAATTTCCAGCAGGGTTCCTACCTTTTATTTCTAATATCTGCTGAATTCACAGTATGGATTTTTAATTTTAGAGTTCATACCCATTAAAGATCTAATGTGGCTCCCCGATTTTCTTAGAAGAAAGATCAGGTGGAAAGTGGCTCCCTCTTTAATCATAGGAGATTGCTTGTGGATGTAGGATCAGGTGGGGGAGGGGATGAACCAGTGGGGTTTATGGGTCGTTTTCACCAGGGATGTGGAGCGAGGTTCAGTTACTAAACGTTCAGTATGCAAGTGAATTTTCTACCTGGTATAACACTTTCAATTCTTAGCACAAATATAATACGCTTCTTATTTGTCTTTGTTTAAATCTTAATTTGCTCTCGTTGGCATAGCTCTCGTCAGTGACGTACCACACACAGGGCATTCTAATCGTGTGGCTATATTTAAAGTTTGAAACAGCATCTCCCAGGTGCCTTTGATCAGTGTGATTGGTTTTTTAAATTTAGACAGTTTATGAGATTGCCAAACAGATAAAGTTAGCCTGAAGACCATTAAAGAATGAGTTTGATTAATGACTCCAAAATAAGCTGTTCATTCTGCTGACAGATCTCCCTTTGCTCCGGGGGGAGGGGAGGCACAGTCAGTGCAGGAGCTGGCTTGTTGTTGCTCAGTGACGTGATCAGAGACCAAACATCTAGCCCTTCTTTGTTCCGTCGTCATCATTTTGTTTAAAAGGCTCAAGAATCGACCTTGTTCCTACAGGATTGACTCATGAAAATAATGGGCTTAATTTTGGAGCTGTGATGATTTTTATGGAAACACAAACTACTGCCCTTTTCTGGTTTTGACAGTTGACCTTTTAAACTTAAATAACATGCTGGTTTTCTGCATTTGGTTCCAGTCGGTAGAACAGGTAATTTGAAACACATTCATCGACAGTTGTACAAATGCACGTACATCTTCATAAATGTGGTTCCTTCTGGAAATAAAGACGCGTCTTCCTTTGCCGTGTAAAGAGAAGCGTTTAACATCGGTCACGTTGCCATCATCATTGTTGCAGGGATGGGGATGGAACCTAAAGCATCAGGCGTGTAGGAAACGACTCGACACTCAGGGCCTTCTCCGTTCACACTGGAGCTCTACTTGTTTGGCTGGGTTTTTTTTTTTTTTTTTTTTGAGACAAGAGTTTCTCTGTGTATCCCTGGCTGTCCAGGGACTGGTTCTGCTGATGAGGCTGGCCTCTAACTCATAGAGAACCACCTGTCACTGTCTCCCCAGTGCTGGGATTAAATAAGACTTTAAAGACAGTTTATCTATGTAGTTTATGTTGACATGGAACTCGTGACCCTCCTGCTTTAGTATCCAGGCTCCATTCCTGGCGTCCCAGATTGGACCTTGTTTAATTTTTTTTTTTTTTTTTGTCTATAAAAAGGACAGTAGACTGAGTTTTTGTTTGTTTACTTTTTTTTTTTTATAAGTGTGATCCCCTATATGCTACACAGTTGTAATAATTTGACCTCTATCTTGTATAGCAATAAGTTACTTGACTTGGGGGGGGGTCACTGATCAAGTGTCAAAGGGGAGTGATGAATATGTTTCTGTTTTAGTGGAGCTTTCTAGAACCCTCAGCTTTAAACTTAGCTTAAGCAATCACAAGGGACATTTTTTTAGTACTTTGCGTCACACCAGATCCTTTAAAATGAATTTTTAATTTTTTTTAAAGCACTTCAGACAGGACAACAAACAAGAAGAAAGCCCCTGGTTTACTGGAGACTAAATACTTAGATGACACCACCCCACCCTTTGACTGACATCTTACCTGCCCAGAGACTGTTGAAAACCCAGAGCATCCATTCCACCCCACCCCCATCTTCTACAGCTAAACAGCTAAAAGGAGTTTATTCTCAAATTACAATGTCAGAGGTCTTTCGTGTTTAGTGCAGCAACAGGACTAGGCCAGGACAGGAGGGACCATGAAACACAGTAGCTTTTCTTCACAGAATGGTACCTGAGGCCCAAGGCTGTGCTATTGACAGGAAGGGCAGACCCTCTCTGCATGGAGAGTTATCATCTGAACAGATGGACAGATTCAAGTTCATACAAATGGAGGAGGTTACGGCTGATGGTAGTAAAACAAAACAAGATTATCAGGATGCGGCCGTCACTCTGAACCTCTGCTTCCATCCTGTCTGTTCTGAGTGGAGAGGATTCATAGGTTTGAACTGTCTAGCTTGGAAGTCTGTTCATGGAGCTGACAAGGGGTTTTGACTTGCCCTTGTGAGGATTTATAATTGCTAGACTGCAGCTCCGTCTTCATTGCATGAATATTTATTGAACACTTGTCTACTCGGCTCTCTCCACTGTGGAGCACATCACTGTTGGATCCTGAGGTCTTAACTGAGCTCACTTACTACCTGGTCTCTATTCCTTTGACAAAAGCTCACCTTGGGGACAAGTGCCTCCTAGTTGTCTGCCCCAGAGGGGGGGAAAAAAAGCCACTGGTGGAAGATACCCTTGGGTGGTCCCTAGGTGTGAACTTAACTTTCATATATGTACAGTTCACTGTGTCTGCGAAAGTGGGGATGAGAAGCGGCCAGTGTTTAAGAGTTTTTGGAATTACTCAGTGCTTTGTGTGTCTTAGTGTGCTTTTTTATTCTTTGTGTTATAGCAGATTAGCTGGAAAGAATAGGAACTTGTTTGCCTCCTGATTCTGCTCCTTGGGAAGCCCAGGCACATTGCATCTCTTCTGCCGGGGCGCCTGGTCAGGCTTTGCTGAATCTTTTCATGGTGCAAGGCATAGGATGAGGATGCAGAGGGAATACAGTAACTGGGATTCCTTCTCATGAAGACTCTTACATTAAAATGCAAATGACACTGTGGGATCCTACCCTGTCACCTCATCTAATGCTGTTGACCTCAAAAGGACCAGTCTCTAAATACCATTGCCATATGGATTTGACATCAAGTTTCTAACCCATGGACTTTATGGAGTGTGTTCAAACCGTAGCACTGGGATTAAAAACGTGTTAAATATCTATCCATCCTGATACTTTTCTTGGCTTTTAGAACTTAACATTTCACCTAATTCTCCCCAGAGCAATATCAGATCTAGACTATGAAATGATTGCAGTAATAATTTCTTGTTAGCTTAGTGGGAGGGATAAATGACTCACAATGATGGCAAATAATGATTGTTTGGTGAATTACTGATAAGGATTGTTGTTAATATGCTGATCTTAAGTGTCTGAAGAGGTACGAGGTGGAGGGTAGGAAAACCCAGTCCTCAGGCAGACATTACCGTGGATCACAGAGTGTGCTCATCTTGAGAACAGGAGTTCTGATGATTGTGGGTGTGTACCACTGCACCCAGCCTGCTTCACTACAACTTCTTTTCTAGACTACAGCTTCTTTTCCTCTTTCCTTCTTTCTTTCCCTTCCCTTCTTTCCCTTCCTTTCTGTCTTTTTCTTTTCTTTTTCCTTTAGCTTTCTTTTTCTTCTTTTGTCCTCTCTTTCTCCCTCCCTCTCCCTCTCCCTCTCCCTCTC
>NC_034600.1:47032914-47055720 GCF_900095145.1 Mus pahari | reverse complement strand
TCTCTCTCTCTCTCTCTCTCTCTCTCTCTCTCTCTCTCTGTATGTCTGTCTCTCTCTCTCTCTCTCTCTCTTTGGAGACTGGATCCCTCTTTGTAACTCTGTTTGTCCTGGAACTTACTTACAGATTAAGCTGGCAGACTAACTCACACAGACGCACCTGCCTCTGTAAGGATTAAAGGTGTTCAATCAGCACTACTTCCAGCCTTTTACTGATGCTGAAAAATCCTTTTCTCAAAGCCACAGTTTTTTGCAACATCCTTGGGTTGGCAGTGGTTGTGCACCCATGTAATCCCAGAAATCAGGAGGTGTGGTGGCTCATCTTAGTTGTCCTTTTGTCATGCCTGATACAGGGGACCTCAGTTGAGATGTTGTCTCTGTCAGAAGGCCCGTGGGTGGACACTTCTGTGAGGCAGTTTCTTTATTGCTAATTGATAGAGGCATCCTTAGTTCATACTGGGCTGGCATTACCCCCCGGCGTGTAGTTCCAGGTTGTATAAGAAAGGTACACAGACAGAGGTGAGCCCGGATATTGCCTGGGATGAGCCAGTAAGTAGCTTTCCTCTGCTGCTTTTGCGTCAATTGTCTGCCTCAAGTTCCTGCGTTGACTTCCTTGGATGATGGACTGTGAAGTGTAAAATGAAACAAATCCCCCCTTCCCCAAGTTGCTTTTGATGATAGTATTTATTATCAGGAACAGAAACATAATTAGAACAGGAGATTAAGGCAAGAGGAACAAGAGCTGGGGCAGCTTCGGCTGTACATGAATTCATGGCCTGTGTGGTAGACAAGCAAGCTCTAGCTCAGAAAACAAACAATCCCCCAAATAACAACAACAACAACAACAATAGCAACAACAACAACAACGACAACCCCAGCCTTAGAACTTGGATTGTGGTTTATTTTTATTTGTTATACTTTAAGGAGGACAAAAGACATTTGACAGAGTTTTCTAGAAGAGAATAATGAGCTGTGTTTCTGATTCTGTAAGACTTGACTGCATTTGTTTCATGGCGGGTACTTCTTGCTAGATGCTGGGGATGTAGTGATAAATACAGTAAATGTTCTTGGTTTCAGTATGCAGTCAGAAAAAAACAAGGGAAAAAGGAAAGCACCGAATGTTCACAGCGGGTTGTAGAAAATGTGACATAATAATTAAGAATGCCAACTGTGTCTAAGAAGAGTGCAGTGAGGGACAGCAGCTGACACTCCCATTTAGTAAGGGGACTGAGTGAGTGTAAACTCTATTTTGGTGACGACTTGTATAGAAATAGTTCATAGGCAGGAGAGGACATACATCATTGACTGTTGTGTAAGAATTTTAAAGATTGATGCCAATATGAAAACTATATGGAAGACATCAGTGACAACATTAAAAGCAATTAGCTATCATAGCACAGTTACCTGTTCAGGCACACACAGGAGAGAGGTAGAGATAAAGATAGAGATAGAGATCGAGGAGAATGTAATAAAAATTTAACGTGTTCATTGTTGTAAGTGCACACCCACTAGCCTGTTAAATAGAGTTTCTGTATATTTGTCACCATATTTTGTGGTACGAAATTATCATACAAAGTACACAAATAGAAATGTACACTCACACACAAGTAGAATCAGTAGCTTTCACTGAGATGTCTTTTCACTGAAGCCCGGTATTGTAGCACACACCTGGAAATCCTAGTACTTAGGATGCTGAAGCAGGAGGACTGAATGAGGAGGGTAGCCTAGGCTACATGTTGAGACTATGTCAGAGCACAAGGAGAGAGGGGGGGAGGGGGAGGGGGAAAGAGGAGAGGGAGAGGCATGTTAGTTGTTTGTCAACATGAAGATCAGTCTTGCCTTTTAACATCATAGGGTGAGAACCCTCTAGAGGTTTAGTAGAGCGTATCTCTGTGTGTATCTCTGTGTGTATCTCTGTGTGTATCTCTAGAGAGGCTTAATTGAGTGGGAGACCTGCCTGCTGTATACCATAGGCTGCAGCCAGAATGCAGTACAGGGAGAGGCAGGGGAAGCCCTCTAATGTGGGCATTCTTTCTGGCCCTGGCCAGTGTGGTGTAGGCTGCACTGCCCTCCAGAGCCTGGCTGCCATAAAAGACTGCAAACCCCACTGTCCTCCAGGCAGGGCATCTTCTCATGGAAACACAAAGTCTGACTAATACAATTTCCAAATGCTTTCTTTCTCTCTTCTCTAGACTATTGGTCTTTCAATTACCCACTCCATTTGCTTAAGCAATTGTTAGCTCTGCAGCCCTAAACTTTCACTCTCAGGGGTAACTCGTAGAGTAGAAGGGTACACCTGAAAGGCCCACGAAAGCCCATTGTAAAGAGCCAGTGTTTGGAAGCTTGGACCAAACTTCAAGTCTTAAAGTCCCCGGAGCTCTGTCAGTAGTCAAGAGACCCGTTCTGTTTGCTGGAAGGCATACCCTTGCCTTTCCTTTGGTCCTGAGGTGTCTCTGTGGAGAATGGCTAACATCTCCAGCCGCCTGACAGGATTATCAAGGTGGTCCTTCTGTAAGAGTGCCCACATCAGCCTCCTAGTGTGTCAGTAAGGTGAGCCACAGGGCCTAGAAAAGAAATCAGAAACAGTTTCAAAAAAAAAAAATAAAAATAAAAATCTTGTTGAACGCCAGAAAAGTTTGGAGTTTTGGAGTTTTTTTTTTTTTTTCTTTTTTCTTTAAGCAGATGGCTTTTCTGTTTAGATTTGATTTGAACTTCTGAGAATTCAGGATGATTTTATTTGATGATTAGGGCTAAAAAAAGGCACTGAGCCCTAAGTCATCTGAGTCAACTTATTATTAAATTGTATGTCTTTGTTGGAACTGTCGTTTTTTTTAAAGCACACTTGCCATGGAGGGAGTCAGATTGGATTGTCTTGATTATGCACTTATGACGACTTAGTATTTTATTATAGTCTTCCTTGTTCTGTCATATTATTCAAACCTATTAAAAAATCCTGAAATTTGAGAACAAGTGTAGCTTAGGTCATTTAAAATTAGTTCCGTGTCTGAGATTCCAGAAAGTGTAGAGGGAAGACTAAATATCCATTGTTCCTCAGATTTCAAGGGTCAGATTTGCAAGCACACTCTTTCAGCAGTGGATGATTTATTATAGTTTCAAGGTTTTCAGCTTCCAGGGTAAATGGGTGGTACCAAGTACAGGGAATGGTTGCCATGGTAACCATTGTATGTCCAGAGATTCTCATTCAAAAATGGTAGTTTTAAATTTTTATTCATTTATTTATTTATTTATTTATTTATTTATTTATTTATTTATTTATTTATATTTTCTGTAACATTATGCCTAGAATGTTGGGCTTCCTTCTCACAGTACTCAGAATGTAGCTCATCTAGAAACAAGCAACTGTTTGGAGTAACTACAGTGAATTTGTTGCTCTCCATGGCTGGTTGCCCTCACGTTTGTAGCTTCTGCATTTCTTGTTGGCTGAATGATATGCCTGCCACTGAACACTGAGTTCTGTAAAAGAAGTTGATTGCAAAAGAAACCAAGTGTGCATCCTGGTCACAAACCTCAAGTGTCTCTAAGGACAGGGCTTGAGGACATTTGGGGGAAATAAAGGAAGTGAAGCAGGGAGGGAGTGATTGGAGATGTAGTGATTGTGCATGCCGAATCAACCTTCCTGTGTGTGTGTGCGTGTGCGTGTGTGTGTGTGTGTGTGTGTGTGTGTTCCTTTCCCTCCGTGGGATGCCTGGGCAGAGAATTCTAGTGTGGCTGTGAAGTAATGATCAGGTTTTGGCCCTCTCACCTTACGAGGCTGTCCAGGTAACTGTCCTCTTCCTGAAAACTGACTGCCATGAGGACCCACATGACAGTGTCATCTGCAGACAGCCTCTTGGGAGACGCATGCATTACTGAGCCATCAGACACCGCTAAATTGGTGACTTTTAATTATCATTGTTACTGTTACTGTGGATGTGTGTGGTATGCGTATGTGAGGGGCACCTGTGTGAAGCTCAGAGGATGACTTTTGGGAGTCACCCAACTCCTTGCACGGTGAGATCTAGGGATCTCTCTCAGATCATGGGGCTTTTAACTCCTGAGCCATCCCTGGTCCCCAAATCAGTCAATTTTAAAGTCTACTAAAAGTAAGTAACTAAAAGCAAGTGAAGTTGGAGCATTTGTTCACATTTCCTTTTGGCTGCAACACAATAGTATTTCCTCTTTGAATTTTAACTTTCCAGTTTTAATCTGAACCACTGGGGAAAGTACCTTACATATAAGGCAACATTGCATATTATTTTATTTTTTTTTGAGGCAGGGTCTTGATGTGTCCTAAACTTATGTTATATCTGTGATCCTCCTGCCTCATCCTCCCCAGTGCTGGAGTTGCAGGCGTGAACTGCCATGCCTAACTATAAAGCAAGATAGAAGGTTAAATTTGCTATATGTTAAGAGGGTAGCTTTTGTCATTCCTTTGAGCTGTATTTAGCATTGGCTTAATTTGTTTTCTTAAATCACATTAAATCCCTTCTGCAGTTAGAAGATGTCAAGCTCTGTGCAGGGGTTGCCAAATCGGCTATAGGGTGAAGAGCCTGTTTTCTTTTATTTAGCCTCTGAGACTGGAGGCCCATCAAAGTCCTTATCACTGTATTCTGGATGTGGTCTTTATTGGCCTCCTACGGCTGACTCCTGGCAATATAACTCCCTGTGACTCTTCTTGATGAAATGTGTAGAACTTTAAGACATGTCTATTTTTCTGCTATCTTTGAAAGTAGACTTTGAAAAATTCATTACTTGTTTGAGTCTATAACCACTCATTTTATCACTTTATTTGAATGTTTCCTCTCTGTGTGGTTACATCTAAAGACTTTTTTTTTTTTTTTCAGTTTGGAGAATGGAACACAGTGTTTTGCACATGTTGGGCAAGGTTTAATAAGTAAACCTAGCCCTTGAATTTTCAAGATAGTCTATTAGATAGTTCCGACTAGCTGGCCTTTTCATTTTATAAATTACTATTTACCTATCATCCATCCATCCATCCATATAATATATTTATTTAATGTGCATGGGTGTTTTAATGCACATGTGTGTCTGTGCACTATGTACATGCTTGGTAACCTCAGATGTCCTGGGATTGGGTTTACAGATAGTTGTGAGCCACCCTATGAGTGCTGAGAATCGAACCGCATCCTCTGGAAGAGGAGGTAGTGCTTTAAACCCCCGAGCCATCTCTCCTGCCCAATGGCTGGCCTTTCAGTTGAGACCTATCCGCCCCAGTCTCCTGAGTGGTGGCATTATAGGTGTACGCCACTGTACCTAGCTACGACTGAAGACCTAAAGTAGTTATTTCAGCCTTCCACATTATAAAGTCAGTCCTTTAAACTGCCTTCCTGCACATGACACCCACTACCTCGCCCAAGGGATTACTGAGACTTGAAATGCCATGAAACTGTATTATGCTTCCAGTATCAACATCCACACCAGATTTCATAGACTTAGTACAAGAAAAATAGTGTAAGATCTCATCAGGAATTTTCCTATGGACCACAATAAGAATGATAATTTTTATGTATACTTGACCGAGCCTGCTCAGTCAGTCAACAGGGTTTTCCCGCACAGGAGTGAGGATTAAAAAGACTAAAGACAATTAGACAACATTGTAGCATGACCCCAGCCAGTTTTGAGGCTGAGGCAGGTTTATCTCCCCCCCCCCTCAACTGCTTTTATACCATTTTAATGACATGCAAGTAATAAGGTCATTTCTAGGTTAAGGAACAAGCAAGACAATAAACACAAATAGTCCAGGAACAAGCAGGGCAATGATCAAAGTCCCATGATCACTCCTGTGTGACTGTTTCTAAGGACTTATCAGGATGACTGTTTCTAAGGGCTTATCAGGATGACTGAGCTATCTGAGCCTAGTTCCCAGTCCTAGCCCCAAATCAGATTCTTGCCTGGGGCCTACTTCTTTTGTTCTACCCTAACTTACTTCCCTGTTCTAACCTAAAATTAGATTTCTGCTTGAGCTTACTTCCTTGTCATGGCCTAATGTCAGATTCCTGCTAAGCGGGCCCCCAAAGCTCTCCAAGTATACTGGGCTAAATTAAATGATCATCATTTCTCTTTTGGCTTCTTGGTGGAGATCTTGTGTGTTCAGGTTGGCCATTCAACTCCTGATGGTCCTTCCCGCCTTCACCTCAAGAGGGCTAGAGTTTACAGACATGTGTGTCCATGCCCAGTTAACAAAGTATTGCCACACCCGAATAATAAAATACATTATCGAAGTAGATTCAGACGAAATATACTCCTGTGAGCGTGGAATGTTCTATAAAGCAGAGGGGTGACCTTGGCATCCCCATCCCTTCTGCTTCGCCCTCTCAAGTGCAAGGATTATAGATATGAATCACCATGCCCAAGTTTCATTTTACCTTTTTAATATGACAGCTTCAAATTATAAATGTGGCTTGCTACATCCTCCTTCTGGGCAGCATTGCTTTTAAAATAGAAATATGTTCCGTATGTTCAAAATGGTTTTAGAATCCCAGATTCGTTGATCTATTTGAGGAGCTGTGGGATTACTTTAGAGCAATTTCAAGTACAAATGTGGACCTACTTCATGATCAATAATTTTTTTTCCTGGTAGAGTTAATGAAAGTATTAATATTGCACAGGGGAGGGGGAAGGGATTTAGCATTTCCAGATGGGAAAACTTTAAACCTGCCAAGGCCATGTTCTTATTACCATCCTGATTAGCCTGTCTCCTCAGTAGAGATGAGACTCATGTAAACATTGAATATGTTTTAATGGAAATTCGTCTTACATTAAAAAATCATTACCTTAAATTTGCGGCTATTGATACAAATGGCCTTGTAGTGAGATGTGCTCTGTGTGGGTGATGAGTTTCCAGAGACCTAAGTAAAGATAATCAAAAGGTTGTCCACCCGCGAATTATATTTTCCTCTCTCCATTCAAGGAGACTAACCTCAGTAGCAATTGGCTTGCTTCTTTTTACATTGATATTTCTTTATACACATGGGAGGATTTTTTTCTTTTAAAAGTACTGATTTGACAAAAAAGATATTTGACAAAGGTTGCAATAAAAGATTTTAATAGGTGAAACATAATTGGAAAATCACTCAAGCTTTTAAAGCATGCACTCATGTTACTGTTAAAATCCATAACTGGTTAAGACAGTTGCTTTATCTCAGGCACCATGGATCAGAAGAGTGAGTGATTTTTAAGGTCAAAGATGAACACTGTGATGTCTAGTTAGATTTCTGGGAACTACTGTCAGTTAAAGCTGGCTCACATAAAGGTCAGGTCACTAACAAGAATGGCTGAATAAGACATGAGGGTGAGCTATGGTTTCAGATATGAAGGTACCATACCAGCTGTGGAACTAAGTATGGTAGTACATCCATACAAAACCTGCACAGACCATTTATTATGCCATTATATTCTGGATTTACTTTATTCTGTATGTACAAGTGTTTTGCCTGCATGTGTGCATATACACCACTTGAATACAGGGTTTCGTCAGAGGCCAGAAGAGGGCGTTGGGTACCCTGGAACTGGAACTATGGATGTGGTGAGCTACCATGTAGGTGCTGGGAATGGAAACTTCTGTGAGAGCAGTAAGTTCTCTAAGCTCCTGGGCTATCTCTCCAGTCACCCATTTATTGCATTTTGCATGTCTACTTGATAAACACTTTGAATTTTGGTTGATTCTTGCTTTGTAAAGTATAGTTCAGAGCTTGATCTGCATCTGAAGTATTAAAGTGCGTGCAGAATACAGATTTTTTTTTTCCCCCTCACACCAGAGCACTAGATACCATTTTCTGAGTGTGATACCTGGACATCTGTGCTGCCACTTCATTTGCCTTCTAGTGACGCAGTGCATAGATATAAGTACCTCTGCAAGGGGGTCTCTTTTTCTCCCCTGCCCCTCCTCCCTCTTCATTTGTTTTCTTTCATTTAGATTTATTTTTTTAAAGTTTTGTTTTGTGAGACAAGGTCTCACAATGTAGCCCCGGCTAACCTTAAACTTATGATCTTTTGGCCTTGGCCCCCTAATAAGACTCATCATTATACCTGGCTTTTTGTTTCTTTGAGACAAGGTCCTATTATGTTGCCTTGGCTCATCTGGCACTTCACTATGTAGATCAGGCTGGTCATGAACTTGCATTGGTCCTCCTACTTCTGCCTCCTGGGTGCTAGGATTACAGGCATATGGTACCACATCCAGATTATTAAAAGTTATCCCATCCATCCATCCATCCATCCATCCATCCATCCATCCATCCATCCATCCATTCACCCATCCACCCACCCATCCATTCACCTATCACCCCTCCCCCATCCATCTATCTCCCCTCCTGTAAGTCATTCCACTCTAAACTATCTGGTGGGTGCCTGTGCACTCCTTGCTACCCATGAATCCAATGTTTTGGATCCATGAATACACACACACACACACACACACACACACACACACACACACACACACGGCCTTCTATTTTAATATGCCTTGGACAGTGCAATGGCTGGGTACTTTCCAACCTCCCCACACTCCCCACTCCAATATTCTTGAATTATCATTTACTAAAACCTATTTTCCATCCTGGCTGCCGCAGACCCAAGCCTGCAGCCCCTGTGGGCCATGACTGACCACCAACTCTTACATCTTGACAGTGTCTCTTATCTGTCTCTCCTACACATCTATACTCCTCAGGAAAGTACCTTCTCCTCCTCAGCAGTGCGATTTTCCTGCTCCCTTGTTGTTCCTTGCCCAAGATCCTTAAAGTCCCACCTCTGTCAACCTGCCCAGCCATTGGCTGCCAGCAACTTTATTTATCAATTAGAACTAGCTGAAGGCAGGGACCATCTGTGTCTCACACTCAGACCTGAGATTCTCGTGTAGTTTGGGAACCCAACTAACATAATATTAGCACTAAACCAAATCTGTGACATTCACCATTCCATCCATCCATGCATGTATGCATCCACCCACCCATCTATTTATATGTGTCAGTCCATTTGTGTCCCGTGTTTGGAGGTCAGAAGATAACTTGTGGGAGTCAGTTTTGTTCTAATGCCATGTATGATCCCTGAAGGGATCAAGCTTAGGTCCTCAGCTGAGTCATACGGCTAAATCTCTCCCACAAGATACGTGTAATTACAGGCAAAACATCTTTGGAGTTAGAGATGTGAATGGCTCTGCAAGTTCGTCAGGACTGGTCTGTAGGTCCACTCAGTTCTCCCTTCTATCAGTCCCCAATGTAATACAGAGTTTCACAACCATTTTTTTGGTAGTACTGACTGGCAACAAGCTTTATGTCAGTAAAGTACGATGTGAGTGATCCGCCTCCTGGATTCTGGGTGACAGGCATTTTCTTGGTATTTGTAATGCTGGAAACACACGTTCTAAGTAAACCGTTTTTCCCTGAGGTAGCGTGTCTGCCCTGGGTACACCAGATAGATTGTCTCTGTGAAGTTATATATGTTGTGAAGTAACACTGAATATACTGCTTCATTGGTGATGCCTACAGTGATCTATCGGAAAACCAGGGATCAAAATGGCTTACCTATGAGAACTTTTATTATCTCAGAAAATGAGCAGAAAGTGAAACATGAGGCAGGACAGGGCATATGTCAGGTTAAATGTCATTAAGAACCTTGGCTATGTTGGCTTTGTCCCAGAGCTTTGCTTGCAAGATGGTTGCCATTTAGAGTCAGCATTGTGAATGCTTTCTTGTCAGAGTGAGAGATTTGTCTTGACCAGGACAAAAATCTGGATCTCTCTCCTTATTGTTATCGGGACCACTTGGAGCTAGAAATGAGCCATCTTACTGTAAGAGTTGGAAGAAAGAAGGGCAGACTTTTCAGGCTTAAAAAGAAGCAGATTGTGAGCAGCTAACACTGACCATTCATACCAGGGTCCTTAAGAGTAACAGAGAAGAAGGAATGATAACAGTATTTATTATATTGGTTTATTCAGATATGCTTTAGATAGTCCAACAACAGGTATCTTATACCCTAGAGGCTGAAACCCAGTAGTTGCTCATCCACAAGACTCAGAGCCTTGCAATCTCGATTTGGCCCTCGAGTCCTGGATGGTGTCTGGAGAGCCACTGGTCCCCAGTCTATACTAGAAATGGAAAAGCTGGTGCTAATATTAGCGTAGGAAGCAGCAACAGCAGCAACAAGCAAGCAAATGAACTCAGCAGCAAGAGAGAAAGCCAAGTGTGCCCAAAGGCGAGATAATCTACCTTCTCCATGTCCGTTTTAGTTAGGACCTTCTGCCCGCTACCAGAGGAACCACACACACTTGAATTGGGTATTCCCAACATCAGTTAAGGCCTTGACAATCCCTCAGTGAAGGTCCCATGCTATGTGATTCTGAAATGTGGCAAGCTGACATTTAAAACCAACTATCATGGGGGTTCGAGAGATAACTCAGCTGTTAAGAGCATGTACTGCACTCCTCTAGAGGACCTGAATTCAATTCTTATAACACTGCTTTCTTACTTGGTTCTACCACACTGGAGCAAGAAAGGACTTTATCCCTCAAATTGATAATATACTCTGTTCCCCAATAATAGATGGTACATTTTAGAATTAGTATCACTATGGTGACATTAAATCAAATGCTATAGATACTTTGACTCATCTGTACTGATTACTTGATTTTAAACATTATTCTCTTTGGGCTTTTGATTTCAGAACCATTCTGCCCCTGTCCCCAAGTGCTGGGATAACAGTCATGTGCCACTATATCCCACCTGCGCTGTTTTATTTTCTTAAAAGTTTATGTCTGTGAAGTTACATATTCTGACTTTTTTTTGTGGTATTCTAAATGCTTTTTGAAATAAATTTTAGGATGGTTGGCTTTTGATGTAAAAACCTTTAGTGCCTGGTCTTAATTTTTTTTTTTAACATAAAAATTGTTTACCTTTCTTCTTGTCCCATTTGCCTTATCTGTTCCCCCTACCCGCTTCCTCTCTCTCTGCTTTTCTCTTTTGAGGCAAATTCTTACCATGTGGCCCAGGCAGGCCTCAGTTTTCTTGCCTGAGCCTCCTAACATCTGCTTGTCCACATAGAACCTTCAGATTCTAAACGTTTTCTGATGGCTAAAATCAGAAAGGATTACCTGCTCAGTAATCTCAGTGGTTCACATCAAGGTGCTTAGAGTTTAAAAGATTTGTATTTGAATCCAGTTATTTCCCATTCCTGTTTCCTATGGAGGAAGAGTGATGTGCTTTCATCCCCCAACCCCCAGGCATACCTACACACATGGAATTCCAGGGCCCAGAATGCACTGAGGATGAGAAGAAGGGATAGCACAAAGAGAGGAGCACCAGCAATGCTCTCCCCACTCCTCCTCACGTCTCCTGTTCTTATAATTCTTCTCCTTGTGTGAAGTTTGGTTAATCTGAGCATTAGTTAATTCATATTTTCTTATAGTGCGCTGTGATTCTTAAATCTATTGGCTGGTGTCTGTAATTTTCCCATACTGGTAGTCATATTTTGCATATGAAATTGGTACTCTCAGGCTTCATTTGTAATTTACCCAAAAGTCCTTGCAGCCACTCTTTTGTTCACTAGACGTGTCACCATGTTCGACTTGCATCTATTTATGTTCTTTGTATGAGTCATTATGTTCTTTGTAAACCGATGGAAAATCTTTCCACGCACATTTGTAAGAGCATTTATTGATTTAATAAATCAGCTGCTTGTCAGGCACGCATCCGAGTGAATTGTTGTTTGTGTGTAACGCAAGCATTGCTCTTCAGACAGACTCCATAAGTCATCATTCAATTACCATAAATATCTAATCAGTCAGTAGTTTATCTTCGGAGGCACAGCTCCCACAGGAAAGGGGGTTTTGACGTGTAGAAATTGTAGGTGGCTGCTGGATGCTTCTAGAGGGCCTTTGTGTTCTCTAGACACCCTAAACTAATATTTCCTAATGCCAACTTTATAGGCACAATTCAATAGATTTGATGGCTACCTAGAATTCATAATTCCTTTCTTGGGAACAATATGACAAGTTGTGAAACTTTGATAGAAGTTGTTACATCATTAGACCTTGTCTTTTAAAATCCAAATGTAATCGAGTGACTGATTACAAGAATTAGCGTTTGGAGGATGTTCCTGAAGGAATGCCTAATTTCTCTGAGTGATAGAGCTTCTGTTTGGTGTGTTCCCTCGTTGTCAGTGCAGGGTTATTTATTCAGATATGCACATATACATTACAAAACCAGGCAGTAGTGAGATGCTTATACTTAACTATGTTTACCCCATGTTTTAACGTGAGACACTCACATTGTGTTTCATCGGCATCCGTCTTACGTAACTTTTGTTGAATGCGTTATTTTGGTCTTCATCCCTCTTACATATCCTTCCTATCTTTCGCATAGTAGGTTTAGTTTCATCAGCAATCAATGTCACTACCTAATTGTGCATGCTTACCTCCTAGAAGTTCTAATTGCTCCCCTAAATTTAGAAATTGTTCATAATTTCTCATTAGCTTTCATTTCACTGCATGTTTTCTGTTTGTTTTAAATTACTGAGGTAATTTAAAAGCGTTCATCAGTTCTCTCATATGGCCAGAAACACAAGATTACTTAGCAAGGCTGCTTCTCTCTCACTTCCTCGCCCATTGCAAAGACATTTCTAGAACTCCTCCCCTTCCCCCACTCTGAGCCAGATCTGTGGAGGTCTGATCCTTGGTTGCAACCTTGAGTCTTTGTTTTCTGGGTGCTGTGTTCTGCTTCTTCTGTTGATAGAATACACCCTTGTTACCAATAAGGAATTCTGTTGAAGATCTTATTTTCCTCCATAATCTGGGCATGTGTAGCATATCTTTATTTCTTCTTCAGTTTTTGTTTTTTTTTTTTTTTTTTTTTTTTTTTTTGGTTTTGGTTTTGTCTTGAACAAAGGTTTTGCTGAGTAGCCTGTATTGGCCTGAAGCTCGCCAGCATGGCTTGCCACCCTCCTGCCCCAGCATCCCAAGTGCTGGTGTCACAGATACGTGCCATTTCAGTGTGATCTTCATTCTAATGGCTAGGTGGTGAAGGGGGAGAATCCTGGGTTTGAGTTCATTCTCAGGTCTGACTTTGAAGATGTCCATGAAGACTCCAGTGTCCAGTGCTGTTCAGTTTCCCTTCTGATTCTGATTTCCACATATCGATCTGGTCTGTCTGTCTGTCTGTCTGTCTGTCCGTCTTCCAAGTGTTTGAGAATTTTGGCCAGCCCTCATGGCCATGTTTTTTTAACTCACCTACCCCATGGTCTCTCCTCTCTCCACTTCTGTCCTCTTCTTCTTCATGGTCTCCTTTTCCTAAACCCAAGCGCAAGAGCCAAAAAATGTTCCCTATCTCTCTCTTGTCTAGCTGTAGACATAGGCATCGATATTCGACATTCAGAGGTAACTTGGGGGGCAAGGTTACTTAGTGTCACTTGGGTCTACATACAAATTCCCTCATCCCTGGGAACAACCTGGCCTTGGGGGTCATCCTTTAGCATTAGAATGCATAGCAAAAGACCAAACTTCAACATGTTTTAGCTCTGCAGTTTTGAAATTTAACAATGCAGTAGCTTAGTGTTGACTTTGAAATATTTAGCAGGATTGGTGTTTAGAATATTTTCTTGAATGTTCGAGAAAATTTCCTTATTCTCTTTAATCCTTCTTTCTGGGCTTTGGCACTGTGATTACTTTTATGCTCCAAAGTTCTTTATTTCTTTCATGATTTCATTAAATAGGTCTTTTGACTCTTTTGTTAAATTTTTGTTTTTTGTTTTAAAGTTTATTATTTATTGTTACGTTTTAAATTTTATTTTTGGAAGTAAGGAAATTTGAGACGGCACCTTACTATGTAGCCAAGGTAGGCCTTGAACTCCAGGCAGTTCTGCCTCAGTCTCCTAAGTGCTGGGATTACTGGCTTGAACCATCACACTGGGCTGCAGTTTTAACTGTTAATAAAGTTGATCTCTCCCTTCCTCCCATTTCTAGAAGCTATTATCTCTCTACGAATATATCTGCATCTATACATAAATCCACCAACTTGTATTTCCATGCTCAAGTGTATGTGCTTGAGTGCTTTCTTAGCTTCAGTGTGTATTCTGTATTTAAATAGCCTCTGGAAAGTGAATCATTTCTTGTTGTTTCCCATCTGTAAGACTCTTCCTCTGGTAGAGAGTATCTGCGTTACTATGAACCTTTACACACACACACACACACACACACACACACACACACTCACACACACACACACACACGTGTTCACCTTTGAAAGCTTCTTCTTTACATGGTCAACTGGTCAACTGTACAGTTAACTCTTTTGATTCCTATTTAAACATTGCTTGTCCAGGGACGAGGGAGTTGATTCCGTGGTTAAGAGTGTGTGCTGCCAGTCAGCTATTGGATGGAACACAGGGCCCCCAATGGAGGAGCTAGAGAAAGTACCCAAGGAATTGTAGGGGGCTGCAACCCTGTAGGTGCAACAATATGAACTAACCAGTACCCCCTGAGCTCGAGTCTCTAGCTGCATATGTAGCAGAAGATGGCCTAATTGGCCATCATTGGGAAGAGAGGCCCCTTGGTCTTGTAAACTTTATATGACCCAGCACAGGGGAAGGCNAGGGCCAAGTAGTGGGAGTGGGTGGGTAGGGGAGCAGGGGTGGGGGTTGGGTATAGGGAACTTTCAGAATAGCATTTGAAATGTAAATAAAGAAAATAATAATAAANAAATTAAAAAAAAAAAAAAGAGTGTGTGCTGCTCTTCCATAGGACTGAGGTTTGCTTCCCAGTACCCGTGTCAGGTGTCCACAAATACCTGATACTCCATCACCAGGTTTTCTCCATCTTCTGCTCCCCTAAGGTGCATGAGCACATACACACACAGGTGCATACATACATACATACATACATACATACATACATGTAAACACACACAATCTTTGAAAACAAAAATATAACTATTGTTGGGGTGATGTAATGGTTTTGCTGTTGTTGAATGGCTCTCTGCTGAGCCTGAGGAACTAAGTTCAGTACCAGGAACATACACCTAGAAAGGATAGAACTGACAGAGTCATGTTTGCTAACCCTCTGTTTATTAAATAGGATTTGAAATGAGTATGGCAGAAACAATTTTTTTTTATTGTCCAACCTGATGATAGCACACACAAGGACCTTAAGTCATTGTGAGTGTCATTTCCAAACACACAGCTTCTTCCATCACTATGGAGATGGAAAAAGACTTGATCCTTTATTAAAAATCAAATCAAAACAAAAAAATTTATGTAAGTGTTCTTCTATTTTTCCAGTGCTTTGAAAGCTCTTAGGACACAGCACACTGGGTGGCTCCTGTTCCACGTTGGTTACCAGATTGGTAGCTTCAGGTCCAAAATAAACAAGAGATGTTTTAGAGTCTTTCCAAGCTCAGATTGAATTTTTTTTTCTGCTAATATCAGGCAATATTTTATTTGAAGAAATATACATTTAGTGCTCACATTTCTCAAACTGTCTTGGCAAAACAACCTGTCAGGGCTTTAGTTTCTTGTGGTTCACTATTTCCTTGGTTATTGAGGAAGCACGGAGGACCAGGCTGTGGAGACCACCCAAGCCCAGGACCTCGCAGAGCAGACTTGGGGATGCCACCTCAAGGCAACCATTGTGTGTTCTAATATTGTAAGTGCCAGTGTGATGGTAAAGATGGGAGCAAGGAGGTGTGAGTGCATGTTGGGTGGGAACCAAATTCAGATCTGGTGGGAAGCAAAAGGAAGATATTTTGGTGTAGGGAATATTTAAAATAGCAAAGTGGGAGAAACTTAAGGCCATCTTTTTTTTTTTTTTTTCTTTTTTTCTTTTTTTAAGTTCTGTTCCTAATATTAGGTTTGACTATCATGATGGCTCACTTTTTTTTTTTTTTTTAACTATTCGTGTTAATTTCATGAGGTTGATAAACTTAATTCTTCAGAGAAGCAACGATGCCAGCCAGACGTGGTTCTGTTTCCCCTCTGGTTGTTAAGACAGAGAGCGGGGCTCGGAACACTTGACTTCTGAACGCTTCTCCATCAAGTGCTTGGTGCCTGCAAGGTTCAATTTAAGCTTAGGCACGCTGCATTTTTCTATCTATAAAATGCAAGCGATAACCGTGGCTTGCAGACCTGCAGTGAGGTGTTAGTGAATTGATCCTCTAAAGGATTTAGTTGCTTATACATGTCGAGTGCTCAGCGATCATGAGCTCAGTAAACAAGCTTGGGTAATCTCCTTTAAACTTGTAATTGGATAAGGTTGGGGAAGAGGCCAAAGGAGGGCCACGTCCTCACCCTGCACACCTATTACTTTATGAGGCTGAAAGGAATCTGCCATTGTGCTCTAATTAAGGTTTTTCCAAAGGAAGATTATCTTGGATAATAAAGGTGAGCAGCGGGGAATTACAGAATCCTCCTACGCTCATCGGTGCCAGAGTAATGATGTTTGAGAGGAATAGACTGAGGTTTAGCATTGATGTTTTGCTGTCTGTGAAGATGGGAGGAGCTGTGAGGTAAGGACCCTGGGTGGACTCTAGAAATGAGAAAAACAAAGATTTTTTTTTTTTTCCAATAGAGCATCTCAGTGGAATGTCTTCCTAATGAAGCATTTAGTTCTGGTTAAATCCATTTGGAATTCTTCCACTGAGTTCATGGTGACTTCTTATAGCAACAGGGGAAGTAGACACTCATAGGAGGCATTCCCATTTTATAGAGAAGAAAGTAACATGTGGGTGGCAATCTGATTTGCTGGAAACTGAGGCAGTGGAGGGGGTTCTTGGAGGGAAATCATTGACTTTATGATAGAATAGTCCCACAGGGAGGGAATCCAAGCCTAGTGGCTTGGTGATACCTTCTTACCAGCCGTTGGTGTTCGCCTCCGGCCTGTAGTTAATTCTGACCACTGAGCTGTGCCTCTCTGGGAGCTGAAGCCCACACATCGAGTCTCTTCTCCTTCAGATGCCTTTGGCAGACAACCTTGTTTTTTTTTTTTTTTTTTTTTTTTTTTTTACCAGAAGTAGTAGTCGTCTGCGGTGGTTCTTCTCCTTCCTCATCTTGAGGATTTATGTATTCCTTTCTTCTCCTTCACTCATTTTAGCAGGGGGTTCATCAGGAAACACAACCAGAGCTCTCTCGGCCCCTCAGCACCTGAGCAACATACTCATTTTTGACTCAGGACAGTGCCTCCTCTCATGTCTGTGCACTTGAAGGACTACAGACAGATGCACATTCAGCCAAGGTGGCTAGTGAGAGCCCCGCTCCTGATGTCGTTATGGAAGCCTCCATGGTTACCTCTGTCTTCCTTCACGACCTTCATGGTGGAACAATAAGCCGAAGGCAAAATGTCCCTACGTGCTTTGCCAAGACAGACTTAATGGATGCTTTTCTTAGTTTCGTGGATTTGTGTGCACATCTATGAACTTTCCAGGAATTTATATGCTTATAAGCCCCTTCCCTACATTTGATGAAAGGAAGTGTAATTTTGGAGAGTGGGAGTGCTTTGTCAGAGTCTCAAGACCTTTACAAAAGCTTGGTTTTACTGCATATACATGTACATTGCATATATGGAAATTTAATAAGGGAGATGCTGAATATTAGAAATTTAAGACCTGAGTTGGACCTGAGTTGGGTGCCTCCCACCCCTCAACCCCAGAGTTTGAACTCAGGGCCTTTTACGTGCTACGCGAGCCCTTTGGTGTTGGGCAACTCCATTGGCCCCAAAGCTGGAGCCTGATATAGCTGTCTCCTGAGCCTGCAAATACAGAGGTGGTTGCTCACAGTCATCCATTGGACTGAGCACAGTGTCCCCAATGGAGCTAGAGAAAGCACCCAAGGAGCTGAAGGGGTTTGCAGCGCCATAGGAGGGACATCAATATAAACCAACCAGTACCCCCAGAGCTCCCAGGGACTAAACCACCAACCAAAGAGTACACATGGAAGGACCCATGGCTCCAGCTGCATATGTAGCAGAGGATGGCCTTGTTGGTCATCACTGGGAGGAGAGGCCTTTGGTCCTGTGAAGGTTCTATGCCCCAGTGTAGGGGAATGCCAGGGCCAGGAAGGGGGAGTGGGTAAGTTGGTGAGCAGGGGGAGTGGGGAGGGAATACAGGGTTTTTGGAGGGAAAACCAGGAAAGGGGTTAACATTTGAAATGTAAATAAAGAAAATATCTAATTAAAAAAAGGAAAAAGAAAAAAAATAATAAATAATAAATAAAAATATATAAAACTTAAAAAAGTTCTTTCTCAGGTCTTTCTGTTGTTGGGAGTAATGACAGAAGAACACACTAGTGTTAATATATGATGCATAGTGTGTGTCTTTTTAAGTTAGGTGATCAAATTTTTATTCAACTAGCAATCTCAATTACTGTGTCTTTATAGGCACATATGCTGAGAGTTTCCCTCATTGTACAGGAAGAATTCAGATAGGTGTTTGGTAGCACATACTTGCCATCAAACACTCAAGAGACTGAGAGAGGTAGATCATGTGATTGAAGTTACTCTTGGGCAGCCTGTTTCAAAAGACATAACCCAACAAAAACACTCAAGCGGAAGAGAATAACTTTTCTCAGGTCTGGTCTCGCATTATAACTTCCTTAATTATTCTGGGTTAAAGATTAAGTATTTCACTGGTTCCTCGTTTACACATTCTATTTTCAGCTGTTTCTTCTTTTAGTTTATTTTTATGGGTATGAGTGCTTTACCTGCCCGTGGCCTTATGCCCGAGGAGGTCTAAAGAAGGGGTTTGGATCCCTTGGGACTGGAGTTACAGGCAATTGTGAGCTGTCCCATGAGGGCTAAGAGTCAAATCCTGGAAGCTCTAGAAGAGCAGCCAGTGCTTTTAACCACCGAGGCAGCTCTCCAGCACTATTCCTTTCAGCATTTTTTTAAACAACAGGATTTATTTGTATGTATGTTTGTTTATTTACGTGTGTGTGTGTGTGTGTGTGTGTGTGTGTGTGTACACTCGAGTACACATGTGCAGGTACCCAATGAATATGTGTATATGTACCTGTGTGTTTGTGCATATGGGTGCCTGATGAATCCAGATTAGGTCATTGGATAGCCTGGAGCTGTGGTTGTGAGCTCCCTGATGTGGATGCTGTAAACAGAATTCTGGTTCCAGGAAAGAACACACTGTGTTCGTAAGCACCGAGTGATCCCTCCAGTCACTCTCTACCTTTCTAGGTCTCAATTAACTCAGACCTTTATCATCCATTTCCAAAAATTACATCCAAGCCACGAAGTGGCAGAGGTGCGGTTTTAGCCCCAATACTTGGGAAGCAGAGGCAAGAGGATCTGCATGAGTTCAAGGCTAGCCTACTCTACAAAGCGAGGTTCAGGTCAGCTAGGGCTATTAGTGAGGCCCTGTCTCAAAAACAAGTCAAACATAAACTTCCCACCCCCTCAAAAAATGCATCCGAATGAATATAACGTTACTGCTGAAAGAATCCTGAATTTATTATGTCTAATAAAATTTTTCTGTCTTTCAAAAGTTCATCACTAGACCCCTACGATTCCATAGACTAAGATTTGTTTTCTTGGAGCCTTCTGCAGAGAGAGCAAGAGGCTGGTTGTTCCTTAGATCACCGTACAGAGGAGACAGACTTGCAGAGTCACAGAGGGAGCCAGCTTGGGAAGCTGGCGCAGGGCTTTTCAGAGGAAACAGTAATTATATGGGGGAGGGCAGTCCTGATTGTGAAAGAACACAATTGGAACAAATTACATTTAATGATCTAATTGGCATTTATTAGCATTCATGAGCCGGGTAGGTTACCATCTCCGAGATAGGAAGGCTCTGTGGGAGCTGAGCAGAGACGTCATTCAGGTAGAGCAGTCCCCTTTCTGATGGTTGGTGTTAATTTTCTCCCTTTTGGAAAAAAGCTCTTTTGTTTTTCAAAATTCAGTTTGACTATGGAGCGCCTAGCATGAGTGACTCCATTTTGCCATGGTAGAATCTTTTGGACCTTAATAGTGTAGTTCAAAGCTGGCCTTTGGGCTTTATTTGCTGTGACTGAATACCTGTACCCAGATGAACCAGCTGCCTGCGTAACAAAACCTCAGGCTGAAGGAATATGCATTGTTAGTGTTGCTAACGATGATGGCATTGGACTCCTCTAAGGTTATTTTAATATACTCGACACCCTGTGTGTTTATGCCTAGAACTGGTGTTAATGCTATAGGAAGGATTAACGCATGCGAGGTGAAGAGTGGGTCCTTTCTCTTGTACAGAGTACACTGTAGCTGGGCTTCTTTTGCAAGGCAGTGGGGACTGAAAGTTAAGCCACATGCTAAGTAAGTGCTCTGCCAGTGAGCTATAGCCCCCAGACCCCTTGTATATATTTTCTTCTAAATATTTTGAGACTGCTTGTCCAGGTTGGACTTGAACTCACTGTCGCCACGCCGGCTTTGAATGTCCAAGTCTGCCTGAGCTTCCTGAGTAGCGGGGAGTGAAGGTCTGTGCAGCCGTGCCCACCTATATCTATATCTTACTTCTATAAAATAGTCAATACAAGTATTGGCTGTGCTTTTATATTCACTACTATTCAGAAGAGAAAAATAGAACCAGAGCCTTACCACTTTTTTTTTTTTGGGGGGGGGGGTCGGTCCTGTCAATTCAAGTGTGTTCTGCATCTGTTTCAATGAGATGCTTATTATTCTGTGTGTGAGGTGTCTGCGTGTTACGTAGCCGTAAGGGCATAACACCGTTCCCTAAACCTGTGAGAGGCCTAAAGCTGCTTGTTTAGGAGACTTTTTTTTTTTTTTTTTTTTTTTCTAGATGGTGTCTTTCAGATTGTAACGCTTGCATTTTTCAAGCTTAAATTGTGTGGTCGTAGTTGCATCACCTAAAATTTCATCCCCCGTCTGAGCCTAAGCTCAGAGCAGCCCCGCGCTGATCATTAGTCACTGTTGTGGTTTGATTGTAAACTGTTCCCCAAGGCTCCTGTGCTTGAAACACTTGGTTTCTGGCTGGTGGCACTCTAGGCATGAGGGATGGTTGTGAATCCTTCAGGAGGTGGAATCCTTCTGGAAAAAGTGAAACACTGAGGGTGGGCCTTGAGAACTTTTTTTTTTTAAAGCAGAGTTCCACTGCTACTTCTTGACTATGGATACAGTGTGGCCAGCTGGCTTCCACTTCTACAGGAAAGGAATGTATTCCCTTGAACTTTGAGCTTCTTCAAATTGCTTCCTGTTAGGTATTTTGTCATAGCAACAAGCACAGCAACAAATAAAGTCACTTTAGGAACGAATATCTATCTATATCTATATCTTATCTATATTTATCTATTTATCATCTATCTATCTATCTATCTATCTATCCATATAAATTGGGACTTCTTTATGACAACAAGCACAGCTACAAATGTAGCTTCTTTAGGAACTATAAATTGGGACTTCTTTATGACATTTAACATTTTGTTATTGGATAAACATAAGCTATTGTTGGTAAGTTCTGGCATGCAAATTTAACATTATTTTAAAAAGCAGGAGAACCTGTTTTAATTTAAGCCTATGAGGCAGACGTAATAACCACTACATTATGAAAGCTGTTGAGTTGAGTATAGGCAAAAACTTACATGTTCCTTTCAGGCCTTGCCATAGCCTTTCTGTTTGACAAAAGTTAACATTGAAGTCCACCACTTCCACTTGAGGTTTGTGAGCCTAAGAAAGATAGAAAGAACTAATCTTTTAGCCTTTTTCTTCTAAGAGTGAAGGGATAGGACCCCTCCAGAAATAATCCTGGGGCACCTGCAGGTCACTGTCCTCCTGACCAGACCGTTTGTGAGGGTACCAGAGACTGGGCTTAATCATTGTGTTTTGCCAAAAGGAGAGTCAGTGGAGAAACCACATGTTCAGCAAGACTCTGACCCATCCTACCAAATGGTATTGTTGGCAGAGAGGAAAGACCAAAGGAACTGCAGCCTCCAAAGGGCATGCATGCCAACCCCTGAAGAGCCCTTACTCAGGGAGCAAAGGGGTTAATTTTTAGCCCCATACTTGGAAGTGAACACCTGGGAGGAAAATCCAGCCAGAGTGGCATAGCTGATGCTACCACAGAGTTCCCACATCTCTAGAATCAGGGGTGGCAATGGCGCCCAGCTCCATTTCATGTCTCCATTTCAGGTGACCTTTCTCGAGTCTGTACACTATTGAAGCAATAGATGGCTCGTCAGATGGCACATCAGCCCCGAGCCCTGAAGAATGGAGGAGAACAAATGACAGAATGGGCCAGAGGTCCATCTGAAACCTCCCTTTGCTTCTCCTTTCTCCCTCAGCCTTCTGCCCCTCCAGGCACCTTTTTTGCTGAAAGGAAATCTATACCAACAGCGGGCGAGCAAGGTTCATTGTGAGTATCTCTCCAGAGGAACACAGTTCTGGCGCCTTCAGATCTGTGTGGACCTGTGAGTATCCTTTTCTGTCAGGAACTTCGATTTCAGACATCACTTGCCTTGCTGTCACATACTGGGCTCCAGCCAGAAACAGTCCTTCAGCCCACCTCTGTGTGAGAGCACATTTAATTTAATCCTCTCTTTCCACCTCTATCACCCCACCCCTCATCCTAAAGGCCAGGGGAGGGTGATTTCCAGTCAGAGGGCTGCAGCCCTGAGTGGCCTGTGGCTCAGTAGCTCAGCTCAGCTGGTAGAGTAAGGCCACGGAGATTACAGTGTGTGGCTGGGACTGTTTTCATCTCTTGTATATCTTTTGATGTGTTTTGAACACAGGTGTCATATTTAGCAAGAAAAAGGATGAAGCAACTCATTTTTTAAAAATTAATTAATTAATTTATTATTATTTTCTTTATTTACATTTCAAAT